>NC_088927.1:43155000-43330000 GCF_038396675.1 Hydra vulgaris | reverse complement strand
CTCATTTGGTTCAAAAGCTCGATAGCTTTCGAAAATTAATTCTCTTGTTCATATTTGCTGCAAAAATAATGTGTCATTGTCATTATTAAAAAATCGCTATATTGACAGATGTATAATTATATTATTGTAGATAAAGTTTTAACATTACATAATATATAATTCTAGTTACGTTAAAGTAGTTTAACATAACAAAAACTATATATAATTCCAGTATATATATCAATGTATCAATATATAATTCCAAGTAACAAAAATTATATAAACAATATTATTAAAAATATTGTTTTAACCAGACTGACTGACACTAATTATCAGTGTTTGTTTAAAAAACACCCAGTGTTTGTTTATAACACTATAGTGTAATAAAAAGTTATTTACAGTAAATTAAATACTAAATACACAAAAAATTTACGAATATAAAATTCAAACCCTAAACTCCTCCATAAACGAGCAATATATACTACTTGTGCGACATATTTTGTTAAAATTTTAAATAATTTAATTACAAAAAACAAAATAACACTTACATACATGTTTTCTCTTCGTGAAATTATAAAATATAATGCGTAGAACTAATTATATAATTATGCGCATGCGCCTTAACAGCACGCATTTATCAAAAAAAATTTCGAAATCTGTAAATGAAAAAATCTGCAGAGAGCTCCACTCGACTACTCATTTAAATGAATAAACTGAAAGTAACATTATGTACTTGAAAAATATTATTCATTCTTTATAAAGACAAGCTATAGCATAAGGTACATAATTTTCTTATAAAAAGTGAAATTGAATCAATATAATACATAATATACACATATATGCACATAATAAAATTTACTCTTCAATCTACTCTCCAAGCGGAGGTTAATGTAGAGCTCTAAGAGCTCCGCGAGAGGTCCTTTTGCTCATAGGGATTAGTTGTTTTAAAAATTTTATAGAGAGATAAATTAGATTGCGCATTTAATAAATAACTAACCATTCTTCGTTTTCTAAAGCGCATTTTCAGAAAAACCACGTAGCTTGTCAATTATATCAACGTCTTTTTCTTGATGAAGTATGCAAGCATTTTTAATAACTTTTTTAGCAATTAAACAGAGACATTTATTTTTACTTGGCATTATTTACTTAGATAATAAATACATAAAAAAAATTAAACGAGTTTATTTAGTAAACATTTTTTAAATAGGGGTTGTCCATAAAGCATGTCAATTAATTTTCAACCGTTTTTGACCTTCCCCTCCCCCCCTCGTCATAAAGTTGTAACACTTTAATAGCAAGTTTTTTATGAGTCGTTGCATGCAAAATCACAATCCCCTTCCCCCTTCCTCCTCCTTTCTTTAGATCATGGCGTAGTTTATGGATGGCCAAAAGATGAACAATTTTTTAAGTAAACACGAAACGGTAACGATTGCTTTTTTAAATCATACAATTAAAACTATTTTTTGGTTTTAATACGTTATTATGAAAAAAAACTATGGATAAAATTTTCTTTAAAGTTAGCTTTAGAAAATTTTAACTTCATTGATATAAGAAAATATATTTAAAACATTTTATTTGAAAAATTATTAACCCCCTGCAATTAATTAGTTAAAACTAAAACAAATGCTTTGCGGCACTCGACTTTTAAACAAAATGGCGAAACTTTTAAGATGAAATCTAATTGCTGAGTTTCTACTATTCTTTGTCTTAAAATTAAGTTTTAAATAGTTTCCAAGTGGCCCTAAATATCTTTTCAACTTCCTAAAACATATAAAATAGGTCTGTACCAAAATTAGAATGTTCACACAAAATGTTTAGTTTTCCTGTTATTTTTTATTTACATGCAGGGTTCTGACTAACATAAACAACCAAAGTATAAACGCAACTTTTGGAATTCTTTTTTAAAAAAGTAATTCGAAAAATTTTTAAAATTATGAAAATTCTTATGTTTAAAAATAATTAAAAACAAAAGAACTTATTAATTTTTTTAATATTCGATGAAAGAGTCTTTTAAAGGTGGTAGCTTCTCTTTTTATTTCGCATTTAAAAAAAAAAAATTTTTTTATTGATTCTTATATAGAATTTATCGAGAAACTCAAATTTAATCAGTAGAATAATTGATTTTAAGGAAAAAACCTAATTTTGTCATTTTTATGACTAGATAATGAGAAAAAACTATTTTTTTTACTTTTCGTTATATATATCTTCCTATCGAATCTCTCCATCTTACTCCTATAAACTGCGTAAATGCTTCGTGATTACATCACATAACTTACCGTTACTTGATTACAGAAAATATTTAAATAAAAAAAGATTTTCATTGACATGCTTGCTTTGCTGGCTGGCTGTGTCTCCATATTTTTTTCCTATGTGTGCATTTATTTGTACAATAGTTATGTTATTTCACCTGTAAATAATGAAAAACTTATTTACTTAGTTATTATTAAAAATGCCAAAGAAAATACGGTTTAAAAAACCAAAGTTTCAAGGAAATCACTATACGAAAAGTTATATAGATTCAACAACAACAGCTGAAACTTAATATTAAAAACATAGCGCTAGTACTTTGAAAAATAAAGCTAGTCAAAAGTTAGACACTAAAATTACCACAAATGATTTTAATTTTATTATAAATTTTGACATTTAAAAATGGTTATTTAAAAATTCATTGCGTGCCCTGTGTGTTTAAATCCATTGACACTCAGTAATGATATTAAAAATAAACGTGGCATTGTTTAAATTTCCAGCTTTGGTGTGAGTTTTGTAACACGAACGTCAGTGATTTTGAAACTTTAACTGAATGTGACAAAAAATATACCAGCAAGACAACTGGTAAAGGAATATCACCTGTACATCTTCGAATGGTTATAGGGTTTTGCAAATTTAGCAAAGGTTTAGCCACAATACAAACATTTGCATGGTGTTTAAATATGCCCAGTCCAATGACTAAAAAAAACTTCAATAATATAATTCAAATTTTACATGAGAAGTATACTGAAGCTGCTGTTGAATCCACTTCCAAGCAGCACAGGAAACTGTTATCTTACTTAATGGGAGTCTTACAGACATTGCTACTAACTGTTGAGTATCTGTAGATGGAAAATGGCAAAAACGAGGACATGCGTCAATAAATGGTGTTGTGACTCTAATGTCAAGAGTTATGAAAATGTATTGATACGTATGTTTTTTCAAAGTCATGTATATGTTGTCAGTATTGGGGTAAAAGAAAAGATGATTCTGAATATAATAAATGGAACTTGAATCACAAATGTTCGGGTAATCATGAAAAATCTTCTGGGGTTATGGAATCTGCCAAAGCAGCGAGGATGTTTGCAAGATCAATTGAGAAAAATAAGCTTTGATATATATCATACATTGCAGACGGAGATACTTCATCTTTTAATGATGTATTCAATCCTAAACCATATGGTGACAATGTGGTCATTGATAAAAAAGAATGTATTGAACATGTACAAAAGCGAATGGGTACACGTCTTAGGAATTTACAATAGGAAAACAAAGTAGTTAATTTTTCTGACAATAAAAAAACTATGGGTAAAGGTAGGCTCACCGATAAATCAGTAAATACACTACAGAAAAACTATAGAATGGTCATTCGACAAAACTGTGACAATATTTATGTTGTGAAAAAATGTATTTGGGCTGTTCTTTACCATAATTTGGACATGACAGACCCGGTTGAGCGACGTAAGTTTTGTCCCGGGAGTGATGAACGTTGGTGTATATGGCAAGCAGACCAAGTTAGTAGTCAAAACCAATATAAAGTAAAATTGAATCTACCTGTTGCCATATCTACTTTGATTAAGCCAATATTCATTGATTTAAGTGCTGATTGTTTGTTAACGAAAAGTTTTCATGGTGAAACCCAAAACAATAACGAATCAATAAACAATGTTATATGGAAGAAGTGTCCAAAACAAAACTTATGTTAGTAAAGCAATACTTGAAATTGGTGTCTCAACTGTAGTTTTAGAGTTCAACAGAGGAGCTGCTGGGATTTTTAATGTATTTTTAAAACTTGGCAATTATACTGGAAAGTACATGAATAAAGCTACAAACATATCGAACGCGACACGCATAAGTAGTGCCTTAAAAAAAGCTAGCAAACAAGGACTTGCAAGACGAAAAAAAATTAGAGCTGTAAAAAAAGGTTTCTCGAACAAAAAAATGGAAACAGAGCAAGTAGATGGCTACATATCTGGAGCATATTAGTTTTTTATAGCGTAAAATTGGTTATATTTGTATGCATATTTTAAAATGATTGTTATCCCTGTATTTAAACTTTCATTCTTGGTATGAAGATATTTTGAGTTCTACAAGTCAGGTTGGCTTGAAATTTTACATTATGTTTAATGCACTGGTGCTAACATAATGTACCGAAATCATATTAATTCTGCAAGGGCAAAGAAAGTTACAAATAGTCAAGTCCATTTTTTTATCATATCTTTCTTATACCTTAGGAAAAATACTATAAAATTTTTAATAATAATTTTTTTTACCATTTAGGTACATTTTTTTAAAACCCTTGCATAAATGCTATCTGGAAAATATAATAACAATCGGATCATGCAATATGGAGTTATCTATGTTCCATTATAGGGTCCTTTTTTACCTAATTATGCTAATTAATGATATTAAGTTAATTTTTTTTTTTTTAATCAATTTCACTTTTTTTAGTTATAAGGCAAAAACGTTATTAAACAAACAAAGAATCTATGGTATTTTTTAAATAAAATAGGTTGAATAGGGATCTACCACCTTAAGTTAACTCATATAATGAGATTCAACCCTTCTCATCAGTGCTCAGTAAGAAATCCAAGGCCAAAAATTAAAAGATTGACTTACTTCAAAAATTATGTCTGATAATGAATTTTGTTCCTAACACTCTCACTAAGAATTTTCCAATATATGAAATTCTATATGTGACAAGCTTAAAGGTATTGCTTCTTGAAGTTAGGCTTTTAATGTATTTTTGATAAAGATTCTTAAGATATAGGGTTTTAGTAATTATTTTTTAACATTTAGATCATTGAAAAATTGACAATATATAAATCATTAAAAAGATTATAATATAAGCTTTTAAAAA
Source organism: Hydra vulgaris (assembly GCF_038396675.1). Lineage (NCBI taxonomy): Eukaryota > Metazoa > Cnidaria > Hydrozoa > Anthoathecata > Hydridae > Hydra > Hydra vulgaris. The sequence goes on along the minus strand of NC_088927.1, from coordinate 43,324,914 downwards.
TAAAGATAAAATACTTCCTGAAAAAGTTTTTGCTACAATTTTTATGTATTGAAAGTAAAAAATTCATCACAAAAAAACTTAATTTCAACTTTGATGAAGAACTAAAAATTTTTTCCAATTTGTACCTTTTCCATAATTTGAGACTTTTTAGTCTATAGTGTCTACTAACTACCCTGAGAAGTGTGGCTGCGATCATCCGCGATCTTGAGTGCTGAATAATTTTGAAAAAGTATTCTTTTTTTAAACTAATAAAAAATTTCTTTAAACAAAGAGAATTTTTTTTTTCATTCACCACTTAAACTAAAAAAAACTAGTTTAAGACATGAAAGTGTAAAATAAATTTATTTTCGTGTTGTTCTTCAAAAGATAAAGTTGTTTTTTATTTTAATTTCAAGTACTAATGGTTTTAAAATGCAAAATTAATTTAATAAAAGTTATTCTAAATTCAATTTTTGATATCGCAATGATCAATCAAAAACCACATAAATTTCTTAATATTGTTGAAAAGTTTCTATTTACTTTAAAGCATATCGTTGTGAACTAAAGTAATGGAGGAAATTAGTTTAAGGCAAATTGTACAATGCTTTCAGGTTTCAAAAAATACATTTGATAATGTAGATAGTGGGTTTAAATATATTATTTCTACTTAGATTTAGATCAGAGAAGATTAAGTAAACTATTAAGAAAAAAGTTAAAACTAACTCTTGCTAAGTATGTTGCGCTATGGCATTTATAATATTGAAAAGAAGAATTATCTTGTTGCAGGAATCATGTTTGGCTTAATTCATTTTTTAAAACAAATGGTTTAGTTGAGTTACCTGCTAACAAAAAGGGTTAAAAAATAAATGTGAAAAAAAGAGGTTGACTAACAGAAGAGTTTGACGAATCAAATTTTCTCACCAAAAGACTATTGATAGCAAATATATCATTTAATTCAAAAACAAAATCCGTCAAAAAATTTTTGTTAATAGCACAAAGAACAGCATTTAACAAACGAAAATTTAATTCAATCAAATTACTTAGGGTCATTACAAAGAGGCAATAAGACTCGTTATTGTTACTCACACTCAGCTAACCACGTTGCAAGAGAAATTGATGCCTGAAGAAACTTTTGCATATTTCTTGGATATCAAACTTTTAAAGAATGTTTATGAAAATACTCATAAAGAAGTACCATGCACATTTCTATCTTATTGAGCAGTTTCCGAAATGATAACCTTTTGGATCACACATCCAATATGCTTGTAAAACTACAAGAAAGAAAAATTTTAAAACATTTGGACAGAAAAATCTTAGTGTACATCACAAACACTTCTTCAACACAATGTTGCCCGATTTGTTATGAACCACTTAACACAAGGAGCTATCTAAAAATCTTTCAGAAAGGATTTGCTAACGATTAGTCACCATTGTACTAAGGCATTCACCAAGACATACTTGGATGAGGTTCTTGGAGTTTATTTTACATATTTCTTATAGAAATGAAATAAAAACTTAAATCGTAGAAAAGACTTTGAAAGATCAATATTTATTGAGGAAAAAAATTATTCATGATAGGGTGTTTGAAGAATTGTGTTTACAATTTGATGAACCAAGAGCTGGTGGATCAGGAACTAGTAATCCAGAAGCTTATGCCGACAACCTTTTTCTAATCTTCTAATTATCAGCAAAATTTTAGAAATTGATAAAGAAATAACAATCAGATTATATAACATTTTAATCGCAATTAATTGCAAAGACTCAATTAATCCAAAAAAATTGATAAAACTACAATAATACATTTAAAAAATTGTTAGAGACATACGATTGGTTCAAGGTCCCAGCTTCCATTCATATAGTATTAGCATATGCTGGATCAATTATTGTTAACTCACCAATTTCACTTGGTTTAATGGGAGAAGAAGCTTACAAATCTTGACACGGAATTTATAAGGTTGATCGTGAACATCATGCAAGGAAAAAAAGTACACACTTGTTTGATATTTTCATTCATACTATACATACCTCTGATCCCCTTATTAGTTCGACCTCATTAACTAAAAACTTGAAAATTGTGCCTACCTGGAAAAGTTAAACGTTTCACAAAAATCTAGAATTAGATATAAATGTAGAAGAATAAAGTTTTAAACTGTTTAATGTATAACTTTATATTTTTAGCCTACATATTTATATAATATGTAAACATAGTTTTATTCTTATTATTTATTGTTAGTTGAGAATTAAAACGACAGATTTTAATTCTTAACTAATAACCTGTTAATGTTCGAGAAATATGACTATATAAAGTTTTCACTCTCCCCAAAATAAGTGGGTTGTAAAATTTACATGATCATAACTTACAAAGAATAAAAGATTGTTCAATGAAAGTTAAAACCTGTCGATGAATTTAAATTTAGTTTAAGATAGCAACAACAAATTTATTTTTTGAACTCAGTGCTCTCATATTTGGGATTAGGACTAACTTTTTAGGATACTTTTGATCCCAGGCTTCAATCAAGGCAATTTTTTTGCAAAAAAAGAAACTTAGCCGTGAACGTGAATGGATGTACTATTAGAAAAATTACTATTTAAAAAATAAAGATGGCAAAATTTACTATTTCACAAGTAAAGGAGCTTCTAGAGAAAATACATTACTGAAAGCATTAAATGACAAATTTTATAAAATGGAAAACAAGCTTGTTAGTGTGCAAATGGAAAACGCAAACTTAAAAAATGAAATTGGCGAACTATAGAAATATGTTGAGTTCATAATTGAAAAATACGAAAACATATTATCAGAACTGATTGAATCTAAAAAGAAAATCGGGCGCTAATTTACACCTCTACCCCCTATTTTTATTATTGAATATGATAGAGAATTTTATTCTAATTAAGAATCGTATAAAAACATAGACCGGAAAACAAAAGGAAAGTTCTGTAATTTGATGTTGAAGTGTCAAAAAAATATACCAAAAACGCGAATATACCAAAAACGCTACAATTCGCCATCTTTTTAATAACACTTTAAAATTTTACTATTTAATTACGCCGCCTGGTTTCTGTAGTTTGAAAATAAATAAAATATTCATAAAATTCTGAAAGTATACACGAAAATTCCGATGCAAAAAATTTGCAAAAAACTAAATGTAATTATAAAAGACTCTCCTAATAGGAAAGGTTTCTGTATTTCCGTTTTAAAATTAAAATGGCAAATGCTAGACGACCGACTATTATTGAGTTCGATAGACTTAATTTACCGGAAATTGGTCGCAGGTTTAAAAAAAATAATAACGAGTGCATCCAGTGGTGCAGGGAGTTTGATTTACTTGCTATCAATATGATATGTCCTCGATGTAACATTCAGTGCAACGAACAAAATAGTCATATAGTCAAATAGCCATGTTGATGAAAAGATTTGGAGATGCATGCAAAAACAATGCAAAAAGAAAATAAGTATTCATGTTGGAAGTTTTTTTGAAAGATCTTAACTGAAACTTTGACAAATAATAGGTATTATCTATATTTGGACTCGCAGCACCGGGAAAACTTGTGGCCTTTCAGTGGAAGACATTCAACAGAATTTAGAAATTGATAGCAATAAAACTGTGGTTGATTGGAATCAATTTTGTATTGACATTGCCGTTACTTATTTCCTTAACAACCGTGTGCAATTAGGAGGGCCAGGTTCAATAGTAGAAATAGATGAATCACTTTTTTAAGAAAGAAATACAATCGAGGTAGAATTGTAGAAGATCAATGGACTTTTGGTGCCTACGATATAGCGACTAAAAAAGGGTTACTCATTCCTGTAGCGCATCGCGATGCAGCAACCTTATTACTCATCATTATACGATGGATTTATCCTGAAACTGAAATATGGTGCGATATGTTGGAAGCATACCGAGGTTTAGCAGCGCAAGGTTTTCAACATGGTATAGAAAACCATATTTTACATTTTGTTGATCCCGCAACAAATGTTACAACAAACAGGTTTGAGGCAATGTGGCAAAGAATCAAAGCCAAATTTAAAGCTAAGTTTGGGCCCACAAATCAAGGAAAGATTCCCGATTATTTGTCAGAACTTATGTGGACGCAACGTTTAAAAGAACACTCTTATTCGAACTTTTGGAACCAAGTTGTAGATGAAAAGCCCGTTTGATTATTATTTTTGTATATAGTAAAATTTGTCTATCTAAGATCATTGATATATTCAAAAAAATATGTATATAATCAAAAAAATTTAATGAATTTCGAAGTTTTTTCAAGAAAAAAAATACTAAAATAAAAAGAAAATACACAACAAATTTCTCCATTAAAATGTTTCAGCGAAATAAAAACAGGCTATAAAGTTATTTTTAATGATTTCATGCTTACCGCCTTAATTATCAACTTTGTCGTGTTTCAAAAAAGATGGCAAATATTAACGTTTTTGGTACATTTTTTTAACACTTCAACATCAAATTAGAGAACTTTCCTTTGGTTTTCAGGTCCATGTTTTTATACGATTCTTAATCAGGATAAAATTCTCTATCATAATCAAAATCAAAAAAATAGGGGGAGGGGGTACAGATGTAAATTAGCGCCGAAAATAGCAACATCATCTTTAAATAATTCTTGCGTTGACCTTGAGCAGAGCAATAATACGATTAACAACAAACAAGCAGAACTAGAGGATCGCAGTCGGCGAAATAATTTAAGGTTTGGTGGTACAGGTAGAATTTCGGAACTTCGCAAATTTTTAAAATAGAGTATATTCGTTACAGGTCAACTATTTGAACTATTTTTTTGTGATTTGAAAGTACCTATTATAGGGTTTTTATTCCCAAGAAATTGTTATTCTTGTTTTGCCATATTTAGTGAGAATTGGTATAAAGATTTTCTGCTTTTTTTAATGATGGCCCTAAAAAACTACAAGGAACATAGTTGTATTTATATGGATGAAAAATTACTGAAAGTTCAAAATTTATTTCTTGTTATATCAGAAATCAGTGAAGTGTGATATTTAAGAAGGCTTGCTAACTAAGTCCAACAAAAAATAGCATTTTAGCTAATAAAGTCCGTTAAAAACTACACAATTTTCCCCTTAAATACTACATTGCATTAGGTAAAATATGCCTCCACAAGTTCACTTAGAATAACCAGGAATGGAGAGAATGTTTATACTGATCTTTTTTAACCAAAAAATTGTAAAATGGGTATAATTGGTAGCTTTCTGTTCATTTTGTGCTCATAATTTCTGATCAAGTATGTATATTCTTTATTTTTAGTGTTTAATAATAATAGTATGGGAAAACCGCAATTTAGTTTTAAGATTTCTGCTGGTTGAAAAAGAAGTAGAACAAAGACAAATCCAGAAACTCGAGCTGAAGCAACAGTTTACGGAAAGGACATAAGAGCTAAAGAAAATCAAATACCAGAGGCAGAAGATTGGTGCACAGAAAAAAAAAAAGAGGACAGGCAGCATTAAAAACAGGAGAGTTTTCTTTAATTAAAGATCGTGGTACAATAGACTAAAGATTAGATGGCAAAGTTAAGAATGTAAAAATGGAACATTTGAGAGTGTTACACCCAGATGATGAGAAGGAATTAGTTTGTTTTATCAGAAAAAAAAAGCAGAGCCCACCAGGAACTTTTTATGAAAGCTGTTTCTGAAATTATTTTGGATATGCTGAAAATCAGAGATCATCTGAATAAAAATGGAAAAGGTGCAAAAACACCTAAGTGCAAAAACAGCCATACAAAATGGAAGGTAAGTAAGTTTTTTCTTTAAACTAATTTATCAACATCCCAACAGGTACAAGGGTTCAGTAAATATTAAATAAATGTAAAATACTGAACCTTCTTATCCAAATTATAAAGTGCAAAAAGACTTGGGAAATCATTTTGGAGAAGATGGCATGCTGAACATGATGATATTGTCGTTTAGAGGCAAGACCGAGTTAAAATAAACAGAGCTCTAAGTTGTACAAGGCAGATGGCCACAGATCATCATGGTACACATTTTTTATATGACATATTGTTTATTTAGTTTAGCCTGAACATAAAAGATCTATTTTTAATTTCATTCTCGAGTGTTCTACAACTTGGTTTATATTCTTGATAAAGTTTATATCTTTTGTACGTTGATAATTTATATAACTTAATTTTATTAGTAATTTTAAAACTTTTTTTTATCCCAGATGCCTTAGCTGACGAATTGATTGCTTATAGTATATTGAAGAACTTTAAAAAAAACAAAAAATGGTGTATGAGTCGATGATATTGCAACAGACAGAGTTTTCAATCATGATGAAATACCACAGTTTGTTAACTACGGTCTAGATGATATTTCCACTGGGTTATTTTTTGCTGGCAAAAGAGAGACAAGTAAAAAAAAGATTCGCGAAAATAGAGAGTGCATAACTATAAACCCATTTGTTTCATTATCAGGTGAGCCATCTAAACAACTTTTCACAATTAAAGTTGTAGCTTTTATAGTTTTATATTTTTCAAAAAGTGAAATATAGTATTTATACTTTTAGGGGAGGTTTCATTGTGTCAGCTAATCTTTGCTGGTAAGGCATAACAAGCCAGATGGCACCACGAATGCCTGTCAGTAACATCAATAACTTGATTATCTTCACAACAGAGAATGACTCGCAAGATAACTATTCATTATTGGTTGCGTTTAAAAAACTTGATAAACATTTCACCAAACAAGGTATAGAGCAATTAGTTGTGCTTCTATCAGATGGTCATTTGTTGCGGTTTGACTTTAAGGTTCTTAATTTTTTGCGTAAAAAGCAAATCAATTTATTTGTGTCTCCGCCTGATACTACTAGAGTCACACAGCTACTAGACCAAGCACTTTTTGTAGTCTTATATATCGGATTTGAGATTATGTTTTGTTGATTGTAATTTTGAAATGCAAAAGTTGATTGCAATTTTGAAATTTTTTATTTCAGAGTTAATAAAAATAATATCAACAAGTAACAGTTGCAAAAAAATATCTTATTGTGAATAGTTAGCAACCGGGGTTGATATTTGACTGGGGTCGGGGCCTAGTTTGACATAATATAGCCGATGCCAGGTTTGTGACCCGGGCTGCATAAGTATCTATACATCCTAAAGTATATTTTTTAATTTCAAAAAATGTTATATTTTGTATATATATGCGTATATAAACATCATTATGAGCAGCATGATCATCATAATCACCATTACCACTATCATGATCATGATCATCTCAATCACGATCGTCATTATGATCATCGTTATCATCATTATGATCATCATGATCATCATTATGATTATCATGATCATCATTATCATCATCATGATCATCATTATCATCATCATGATCATTATTATGATCATCATGATTATCATTATCATCATCATGATCATCATTATCATCATCATGATCATCATTATCATCATCATGATCATCATTATCATCATCATGATCATCATCATTATTGTCATCATCACCAGGCTTTAGCCTACCTCTTTTATGCTTTTTCTCTTATTGTGGTCAATGCTCAAATGAGCTATCATTTTAATTGCGACAAGCCAAAGCCCATTCTTGCTGGCTTTTTATTCAACAAGTTGCATTCTTTTACTATATCTGTCCTTTGATACTATAAAAAACTTTTATTAATCCAGTTTTTTTCTTGCACATCAAAAAAATCTTTAGCTCTTACCCATCTTAATGTTTTCCTTTTTTATACAACCTATAACTTTTTAAGTCTTCAGTTAACCATTTCCGTTAACTTAATAGTGGTTGGTTGCAACCTTGTTGGAAGTAAATAAGAGTTTAAAGAAATATAAATATATGCTAGTATTTAATAAATAGTAAATGTAAGTATAAAATTATAATACGTAAAGTATTATAAATTTTTTTCTAGCCCCGGCTATCAGCCCTTGCTAAATCTTATAACTTTGGCGGGGCCGGGGCTGCGTTTGAAGAAAGTTTCATTTTTATCCGCAGCCATGGCCCCGGTCACTTCCTAACAGAAAATATTTTTTGTTGGAAAAGAAATGATTTAACAAACACAGGAGCCGTTTAAGTGAAAATTTAGTTTTTAAAAAAGAAACTCTTTCAAGAATGCTAGAGGGTATTTGATGTAAGTCAAAAACTAGACATAAAGATTTTTTTAACGATCAAAAAAGTAACACAAAAAATGTTAGCTAAAGATAAAATTTTATAAAAAATCAAGAAACAAATCAATAGAAATATAAAACAGTGAAAGAGTCCATTAAATAACAGAGAGAATTAGTTACTGAGAAATTTGAAGACCCAACAAAATGTTTAGATTCAATAATGACAAAGATGAACAGTATCACCAGTCTATTAGAAAAATCAAAAAATCTAATGCTGTTCCTTTTTTTGTTCCACTAAATATTTAAAATGATTTAGCTCCAACAGCACCACAATATGGAAAAAGTACAACTCTTGCTTCATTTATGAATGAAAGTTCTCGAAAAACAAATGATTATTCTATTTCTAATCAATGTACCTTAAAGCAGAAAAAGTCAAGTATATATAAAACTGCATGTATAATAAAAGACAACTTTAATGTATTGGCCAAGGATAAAAGTCTTACCGCGCATTTTGACTCAAAATTTATGGTAAAAATGGATGAACATGGAAGAGAGAAAGCTGAAAGAGTATTTGTGCTAATCAGTTTACCAGATCTTTTGGGTATTGTAAGACGACACTGCTGAGTCTCTTGGAAAAACAATCAAAAGCTTTACAAGAAACCACATCCGCAAATACTGGTTGGCTAAAAGGAGTCAGTATTCTAATTGAACAGTGGAGAGCAAAAGCTTTGGTTTGAATGGCTTGTTGTCATCATGTCTATTAAAAAGGTAAATATTGAATGAAGCTAAAGATGAACAAAGTATCATAAAACATTTTTATATTTATTTTTGTATTTAATTATGAATATTTTTCAATGAGATAAATGATTCACTCTAATAATAAAATTTAAATAAGTGATTTGAAATAAATACCTTTCAGCACAATCAAAACAACCTGCTTTCCAAAAATATTATCTTTTTTTTTCTGAGTTAAATCTCAGGTTACCATAACTTATCTTCTTTTCCAGAATTGATTTATAATTATCCTTAAGCTTTTCAAATACCTTAGTCTTTGGTCAACTTGTATTACAACCAATAAGAACACTTGATAGGTTGTTTTCAAGTGTTCTTATTGGTTGTAATACAAGTTGACCAAAGACTGAGGTATTTGAAAAGCTTAAGGATAATTATAAATCAATTCTGGAAAAGAAGATAAGTTATGGTAACCTGAGATTTAACTCAGAAAAAAAAAGATAATATTTTTGGAAAGCAGGTTGTTTTGATTGTTCAAATAATAATAATGCATTTGACTATAAGTTTTAATAGTATATATATATATATATATATATATATATATATATATATATATATATATATATATATATATATATATATATATATATATATATATATATATATTATATATATATATATATATATATATTAAATTAGGCTTTGATTCATTAAGATTTATTCAAATTGTCTCAATAATGATGTTTTCAAAAAAAATGGCTGGAAGCATTTTATACAATTAACGAGTCTTTAGTTACGAGGCGAAGTAAAAGACCTTTGCTTAAGATTTTTGATGGTTTTACATCACGCCAGATTTATGGCGCAGAGAGTTTATCATTTAACATAATCCTTCTTCTGCCACAATTTAGTAGCTTATTTCCAAATATAATATGATTGCAAGAGGTAAAGTTGATTCGTGAAATAGCTTCATTTACAGCACTGTTTTATCTTTCGTGGGTTATTAAAGTTTCTATCTTCTATGCCACAGGACCCTCTTTAGATCTTAAAACTAATAATGATATGATACAGTATTCTGAATTAATCCAGCTGAAGCTGTACTGAATTCAATTAAAAAACACAATTATTATTTAAATAAAAAGTTTGTGGCAATGTGTTTTGTTGAAAAATGTTTGCCTGTTGTTTAGTTACGTAAAATAGCTCTTATATTATCTCAAACAGCTAAGCCTGCCAGTTATTAGATGGGAAAACTGGGTTCTGAAATTTTTATTTTCAATGAAAATAAAATAACAAAAAAAAAGATTTTATTGGTTCTGAAAGCTGGTTTTTCTTTGATTTATTAAAAATGACATTACATAATACAGAATGGCTGAAAATCAGTTCATCAAACTGGGACTTATTTCCTTGTATATTAGGTTTAAAAATTACGTCACTGATCTTCTCATTGTAAATGACAGTGCAGAACGTACTATTAAACTTGGTCAAGACTTCCTTAAAACTTTCAGAATCAAAGATCATTACCAAGCTAGTTTAACTGGTTGTTGCTAATCATCGTCTAATATAGCATATATTCGAATGGGTATGACTGACTTTTCCCATCGTCAATTGCAAAAAAATAAAATAAAATAATCTAAAACCAGATATATCAGGCTACAAAAACAATTCTTACAATATTTTTGAAATACTTGTAAGTGACCCTGCCCCCTCCATATGTGAAAAATTATAATTATGTTTTATTTTTGGACTGCTAAGATCAACCATAAAAGAACCCATTAAAAAGTTTTATGTAATTTTTTGATACATATATTAAATGGAATCACAAAAATTACAATAATATTTTTTTATTGATTTTATTGTTTTATGACCCACCCTAATATTGGGTTACACAACCCAAATCCTCTGCTAATATAGCAGCACTCCTACCGGCAGTTGGCTGTAATATAATTGATGTATTCACTGAAGCCCCTGGCAGCTAGCTGTTTCAGTATAGGTCTGGCTGCTTATCTAAACAGGTATTTATGGTTATGTATACATGCACTATATTGTATATAGATATACATTTAATGACATTTTTCCTCACTTAATTCCAATTTTTTTTTGAAAAAAAAAGAAAAAAACTTAATTAAATGAAAAGCATTGCTGCTTTAACGCAAGCCCTCAGAAAATATTGCATCACTTTCTGTTCATGTTCTCTTTATTCAGTCAGTAAATGTATAAACTGAAACCCCCTCAGCTTTCTATTTCAGCATGAAGTCAGACTGCTGATCAAAGTATGCATCAAAAATGCATTAAAGTATGCAATGTATGCGTATATAGATGGCAAATTGTTAAAATTTTTCTAATTTTTATAGCATAGGGCTTTTTCAGAAAAAAAAAGCATGAAAAATATTAATAGAAAAGATTGCTGCCCCATGCCAAACCCTCAGACGATAAGCATTAATGTGTGTTTATATAACTTGTCTAATATCATACTGAAATAGCCTGCTTCTGAGGGTTTAATACATATATTGACTATCACATAGTTTGCTGCTGCAAAAGAGTGCTGCTGACTGATAGTGCACAGTGGTCCAAATGGTAAACAAAATGAAAAAATCTATATTTCTGGACTAAAATTTTTTTATGATTTTTTGAAACTACAATAAAATTCGACTTAAATGGAAAAGACTAGAGGTGATTATCATGCCTGGTTAAGAAATGACAACCTTTCAAAGTTTTAAAAAACATGTAAAAAAAACGTTCACACCGCAGAGTTAGATTTTTCACATACATTTTCTAATTTTAATTATATGCAGCAGATTTATAAACAAAAATTAAAAAAAATATTTAATTTCTCACGAAATTGAATGAACAAAATAAAAGTATTAACTCCTTTTTTTTTTTTTAACGTTATTAATAAAAAAATTTCATTTCTTTTAAAAAAATTTAATGCAAAAGTCAGTTTCTGCAAAAAAAAATCTCTTAAATTTTGTATACTTCCTCAAATATCTCAAAAACCGGAAATTTGGTAATACTAAACCATATATTATTTAGAAACTTTATACTGTTGCCATTGTTTTGGTATGCCACATATATTAACACCCGGTTTTTAAGTTATTTGTGGTTATAAAAACTATGTTTAATTGTTTCTTTAAGCATAATGCACTAGTTATTTTATCTAAACTTTTAAAAAGACTAAAAAAATAGCAAACGCTCAAGTTGAATTTTTTTATTTTACATAAACAAAGTATTAACAATGTCATTTTCATGTACTTTGAAACATGTTTTTTTACTATGCCCTATCACACTACACAATTTGCATTGTAATCAACCTTTGTTCCTTTGCTCGGTAACTAAAGGGTCAGAGCCCACCCAGAGTCTTTTAAAACAATCTTCCAAGTTCTGCAACTGATTTGTTTTTCTTGATAGTTTTTCTCTAAAGTTGTTTGTTGTTGGCCTCCATGCCTTCCTCGCTCCATGATTTAAGTCCTGTATCATTATTTAACTCAATAAGCTCCCAAGTATGTCTTAATAACTTATGAATAGTCGGTGTCAAACTAACCCAGGGCATTACTTGTCCAAGAAGAATGTTTGTCTCCTTACATATATCTCTATATTTTTTTATGTTAATTTTCTGACTAGATGACATAGCACGAATAATATTAGACAACAAGAAACCGTACCGCTCTGCTAACATTCTGGCATGTTTATTTGAAATGTAGTCAGTAATCAGTTTTCTATTTTTCTCATTATAAAGAAGATTTCTAGCAACGTTGCCAGTTGTAGTACTACCCCCTTGACCTGATGAATCTGCAAAATCCCACTTGATACCTGTTTTTTTTCCAATTAACTCCTGTATATTTTTTTTCTCTATTTCAAGGAAGTGTGTAGTACTGGCTGTCTTAGACTCTGTCCATGCGTGAACTCCTGCAGATAAATGAACCACAACTTTCATAAAGTGGTCAAATCCACGGAGTAATGCATGGAGTACTTGTACAGACCTTACGTTAGATCCAGCTATTGGACTTGCTGTTTGTCCATGGCGAACATCATAATCCTTTGACTTTTTAGTTAAAGAGCCGTCTTCTTGAACTAAATCCAAAAATATCTGCTCCATGGTTTCAATGTCTCTGTTTATAACGAATCCCTGTTCAATTGTACATATATCTTCACATTGTTCCTTAGATAAATCACAAAGATCACAGTAAGCACCTCCAAGGCCCTGAAATATATTTGATGCTTTTCTGTCAAAACTGTCTGCAACAATGTTTACTTTAATATTCAAATATTGTCCGTTGAAGATAATAATGAAACCTTCCTCCTTCATTGTTTTTATATCCGCATTAAAAACGGTTAAAGATTGTGCATTCTCACGTGATTCTTTTCCCATTTGAAGCATAAGAGGCCTCTGTGGAAAATCTGAGTTTGGAGATATTTGTTCCCATATTAAGTTGTTTCCATCTGCATTAGAGTTTAAAAGTTTCAGAGGGCAAAACATTGCCATGATTATATTATTGGTATTTACATTGTGTAGCTGATTATACATTTTATGTCCTCCACTGCCATCATATCCAAATTTAATTTCAAGAACTAAATTTGTTAGTTCATTTGTTTTATGGACATTTTCAAGCTTAAGAATTTGGGCTACTGTGATTTTGACAGATTCTGTAAAGTTAGAGTAAGCTCCAATATATGGTTCAGGTAGGGGAATGGTTTTCAGAGGAGTAATAGAATTTTTGAAGTCTTGAACCTTTTTCCAGCTTGGGTAAACATGGATACTGTTAGCTCTTAGCATTTTCCTCAGTTTTCTGTATGCTGATCGACCCAGCAGTGAATCACAGCAGATTGCAACAGCTGTCACAGTTGTTATTTGAGAAGTTTTGACACAGCTAGAGGATGAACATCTAGATAATAGGAAATCACAAATCTCTTTCAGATCAATATTCTCGATTTCAGCAAGTTTGTTTACATTTTTCCAGACTTCTTCTGTTCTTCGAATTTTTGACTTTCGAAAAATACTATCCCATTTTTTTCTATTTCTTTGCGTATCTTCTTCTGAATTGTAGTCATCTTCTTGGTTTATCATATCTTCATTAAATGACAGCAAAACCTATATATGAAATATATGTAATATATATATATTTATATATATATATATATATATATATATATATATATATATATATATATATATGTATATATATATATAATTGTAATAATACTATATATGTAACACTAAAAATTCTAATTATTATTATTAGTAATATCAAACTTTATGATTTATAATCACAAAAGTAATAATAATGATTTTTGTCAAAATTAAGTTTTGTTTATAAATGCAGTAATACCTGCACTAATTAAAAAATATTCTATAATAATTATGTCATTTTTTGTTTAATTTACATATATTTGAAGGTTTTAATTACCTCCACTTTTCCCAGCTTTACTATAGCTTCTTTGTCAATCTTGATACGTTTTGCAATAAACATTGATATTTTTAGGTTGCTGAACTGCCTAAATGTATTTGTTAAAACTAACTCTGAATGTTCGTCAATGTCGTTAATATTCTCTAACATTTTAAACACTGTAATTAATGCTTGTGCTGAATTAACATTGTTATCTAATATTATTTTGAAAACTTCTTGTTCTGTATAGAGAACCATATTGAACGGAGAAATTACCAGAAACAAAGTTATATACTTTTACTAAATTGTTTTTATCGTGTTCAGTGTTTAATGTTTGTTCTTATTCTGAATTGAATAATTTTATTTTAAAAAGCTTTAACCCATTTGGCGACGATTATGTGGTTAAACAGTTTTTATTGTTATTTGTTATATATGGCTTTTAATGTTAATTTTTGAGGGTTTTAATTCAATATAAACTATTGCTAGAATTCGTAAATAGGAAGTTTTAATTCAGTGATGAATGTCATTACCTAATTCCTGTGTTTAATGCAAACTATAGCTTGCATAAATAATTGTAGTTATAACTACGCAACATAAATAAAATACTATACAATATTTTTATTTTGTAAATACAAATCATTATTTATGGTTTACAAAATTACATAATTAAAAAGTTTGATTCGGCGTAAAAATTTAGGCTGCATACACAGTAATCGCAGGGGTTGGAAAATGGTTTTCGCCGTTCCTTTATGGAAAATACAAGCAAGTAAAGGAAGGAGGTAGTGCTGTTGGGAAATTTAAAAACTAGAAAGAAGAATTTTTTTTTTTTTAACACCCATAAAAAAGTGACGCCCTGGGCGGATCAGCACCCCATTTTTTGCACGATTGCTAACCTGATGTTAACACATAGGCCGCAACTTTATAATATAAATCTGAGGCAATTTTGACCTGCCTTCAAATAGTTATATAAATTTGTCCGCAAAAGAGCCCAAACGGACCACTGTGTGCTTGAGGCACATTTGGGGGATTGAATTCTTTATCAACGTAATAGACATATTAGTCGTTTTTCTAAACATTCATTAATATAGATTGATGAATTGATCGCTACAGTCTTGGAAGTGCGAAACAATGGCTCGGACATACCACGGTCAGATTTGGCTATCTACATTAATAATTTTTTTAGAAATTTCTCTTTTCCTATAAAACGAACACTTTCTGGGTATGTCCTTTTGTTATTTGTGTAGTATCCAGAATTTCCAGCCAAGTTGTACCCTGCAAAACAAAATTATTTTTCGTCATCGATGACTAGACGCGATTTTGTGTTATAGAGTTGGTTAACTAGTTTCCTGCTTCTTTTCTTTGCGTTTATTTGTTGTTCTATAGTGTATTTTGGAGTCTTTTCACGTTTTTTATATTTAATATTCGCTTTTTTTTACTGACGACCAATTGTCGATTGATTTACACCGAATTTAATACCTATTTTTCTCTGACTGACCCCTTTCCGATTGTTGACAAGTCTCGTTAATTCGGCTTTCTTTTCTCTATTCCAGGATGTCGGACAACCAGGATACTTTCTATCAGAAAACGATTGAACAGTTTCAAGTCTTTTTAGGTTATCATATATTGTACTTCGAGCAAATCCTTCCTTTTCAAAATGATTTACGATTTTTTTATTTTTTATATTAGGTTTATTTACAAAAAACATTTTTAGTCGCTTTCAAAAAGGTTCTCGTTCGGCTGCATTTAACCTCATTTTACCACAAAAACTGATTATTATGCTTAAATAATAATCAGTTTTTGTGATAAAATTAAAGATAAACCCCAAAAACTAATTATTATGCTCAAATAAAGAAATTAGGATTTGTCCGATAACTTCCGCATTACCCGTTAATCCATCCTTCTAACACTTGATTGAATGCTTCTAAGTTTTTATAGGTCTTCATATCCTCAGCTGTATAAGAACTTGGTGAAAATAAAAGATAATTTATTACACCAGCGTAAGTTACAGCTGGAAAAATTTCTTCACTGTTTTTAAATTCGCTGTTTGGTATTGAGTAAGGATAATACCATTTATAAGTAGAACTTTTTTATCATATCTGCTCTTGGATGGTAGATCAAGTGTTTTGTAATAAGACATTTCTTTACAGTAGATATTTAAGTTGTTAAACTTGATATTTTTTTTTATTCAAATAGAATGTCTATTTTGTTTAAATTAAAAAAAGGTTTTTACTAATGGAAAGTTGTTATTAAGCCACGCTGATACCAAAATCAAATTAAAACAATTACAAATCACTTTTAAAATGAATACCGCAAACTGTTTGTTTACATTTTTATCCTCTCATAATAACAAAATTTTCAAAGTTACGTGTCTACGGGAACACTCTATAGGGCAGCCTTGTCTAACTCTTCGGTTAATTTTTTTGAATATAAAACCATTTATTATTAAACGCGAGTTAACGTCATAGTATTTCATTGTATGTTAGTGTTTTAATGTTATTAATAAAATGATTACTAAAACTAAAAATAAATAAACAATTAAATAAAAAAATCTTGTCTAATTTGTCGAATGCTTTTGTTTGACTTATTCATGTTACGGATGCGTCTTGATTATTTTCATTTGCTATATGAATATCTCTGGTGTCGGATATCTATGTCTCTGGTGTCGGATATCTATGTCTCTAGTGTCAATATCTATGTCTCTGGTGTCGGTATCTATGTCTCTGGTGTCGGATAAGTTTTTGAATACTGTTCTATGAGGATACTTCCTTTTATTATTAAAAACATACTTCTATTAAATATTAAAGAAGCACAAACTGCAAGCAGTTTGCGTTCCTTTAACTATAAATGGAAGTATGTTTTTAAGTCTGTTGGTAAAAGTTTTTGTAGTTTGCAGAGGAATTTGATCTCCATTGCTACATTTGATGTGTCACCTTTTGCATAAATGCACGCTATTAGGGCTTTTTTTTGTAAGGCTAGCAGCTTGTTTTCTTTTATTAAATTATTTAACACAATAAGTAGGGTTTCACCAAGAATGTCATTCTTTATAAAATTCTGTAGAACGTCGCTTCTGGGTGATTTGCTCGTTTACACGGATTGAAGATTGAAGATCAGCTTTAGGGTTTATAGTTTAAGGTTATAGTTTGGTCTAATACTTGTCATTGTTGCTGGATAATTTTGGAAATGTCCGTGTTTTCTAGTAGTATACTTTTATGAATTGCACTGTTTCTACTTTTTTTATGAAATTTTTTTTTTGCGCTTAAGAGCTATTGTCTGAGAAATCTAGGCAAAGTCTAGAAGTGATGTCTTCAAATTGTCCTCATTGTCACATATTTTGTAAAAGACAATGAATGTAAGCCACTGCTAAATTTTTTTTCAAAATATCCCATTTAGTTCCGAGATATTGGGTCCCAAATATTGGCCCATTTTGAGAAAATTTTGCGCATGGTGTGCGATTGCTACTTTTAGGAGCAGTTTTAGCAACATGAATATGACAGAAAGATTTCATTTTAATTTTTTTGCTAATCTGGATAAATTTCTACAGTAAAAGTAAAAATTAAGCTAGGTTACAGTTTTGGTTGTCTAGAAATCATGGTCCGAAATCACAAAATTTGAAACTTTGCCCTAACTTTGAGCTCTTATATCTCTTGTAACCAATACTTGACCGTAGTTTTCTTAAGCGATTTTGAAAGACACTAAGGCATACATTGATGCTATGGAACAAAAACTGTTATGTGGAACAAAAATTATAATAACAAAAAATATAACACGGAATATGGAACAAAAATCATGTGAATACTTGGACCTGGAAAGGAGTAACCTGCCAAAAATCACTTTTTGCGTTCAACGCGCTTTGATATATTATCCATAACAACCGTGGCCATAGGTCTGCCATGAACAGTACAAGTTATTTAGTTTTCTTAAACACGCTTAATCCAATATCTGAAAAAAAATCGATGTGCTTGAGTGATAAAAAACCTACGGAAATGATTTAAAGTTTCTAATTTTGCTCCTGCTAACTCTCTATCACATTAATCTTTTCCACGTGACGGCTCATTGTAATCATACCTTTTAAAAAATAATTGTTTTGCTTTGTAAAGGGCTTCTAAGTAGAAGTAGCCATGATAAGATGATGTATTATCTGACTTAGCACAAAGGGTTTTTAAACCAGGATAATCATTTCTAAATTTAGCCAAAACAACATCAGGTAGACAGAGTACATTGACAAGGCTTTGATGACATCTATAGACAGCAGTGAAATATACTTTTTTTTTATTATTTGACCATTTTTATGGAAAAAAAAGACATCAACAAGTAGAGTCATTCCTTTCTTTCCAAAATAATCCTTTTGGCTTTCACGGAATTTGGCTGGCAAAATTTTCTGACAAATATTTTTCAGCCACAAACCAGTTTCCTTATCAAGTTGCTCAAAAGCTATCATTTTGGCCATTTTTTGCTGTGCATCACGAATTTGATGCTTCATATAGACTTCAACATCTTCTGTAGCTACATTTAAATCATATAGAAGATCTTCATCTTTACTTTCCATAACTAACTGACGAACCTGGCTGATTGCTGAAATGAGGTTAGCAGAGTCAAACATTGTTCATCGTTAGCAGCTATTGTGGGTTGATTCAAGTCTGAATCTATATCTGAAAGGGCAAAAGAAGTAGAGTGACTATGCAAAGTGGAATTTTCACCACATTTGGAAGGATAATTACTCTTACGATACCTTTTACCCTTTTCAAGGAACTTAATAATATTTTTATACTTCCACTTTTCAGAATTAGCAATCAAAGTTTAAAACCTTTCCATGCCAGCTGCCATGACATCATCAAGACCAGCCAAAGCTTTTCTTTTAGAAGGTTTTATTCCACGAAGAATTCTCCATAAAGAAGTATCTAACATAAGGAGATAATTAGTTTCTTGGCAAATTTCTTTATAAAATGTGATTGTATGGCTAAACTTCATCATTAAAATGGCATTAGCCACTTTTTGTTCCTCTCCCATTGTCAAACTTTATTTTATTTACACCATACGCTACATCTTGCAGCAAACCTCAACAAAACAAAAATTCTAAAGAATGTTCTACTTTTCCCTGTGGCATTCGGCATAGGTTTACCTTTTCCTTTTTTGGTATAGAAAATCCTCTGCTTTCTTTTTGCAACTTTTTCAATTTGATACTTTTTGCAATCAAAGATTTTCATTAATGTTTCTTTAGTGTTCTTGTTATGGTTAATAAATGAAAGCAAAAGAATTTGTACGAAAGAATCAATTTCTTGAAACATCTTAACTGGTACAACAAGGTCTTCTGAAACCAGTTGAGTTGAACCATCTTCTTCTTCATTGGTAACACTTGAGAAATTAGTGTCTCTGATTGACCAGATGCAATTGCTTCAGCAAATATCTTCTCAAGCTGCATTTTAAATTTTTCAAGTTTATTCTTAACTATCTGTTTGGTTCTTGGGGTTAAGTCTTCTATTCGCTATTTTTGGTGTTTTTTTACCGATTTGAAATTCATGTCTTGGGTATTGAGAACAGTTAGGCTGCTTCCAGCCAATACCCAGAGGAAAACGATGGTGCGCACGTAATGAGTCATAGCATGAAAGATAACCTTGTAATGGGCTTTCAAGCAGGGTTTTTTCATTCCACTGGTTTTTCAGTGGTAGCTATAAAAAAGTAATGTTAGATTTTTCCCCTATAGAGTAGGTAATCCTGTTTCTTTTAATAAAAAAGCAAATAATATTATTATATCATTCATACCTTAAGAGCTTGTAAATGGTTACTTCTGTCAGCAGTCAATTCATTAACTTGAAAGATTCTATCTTTTTTCCAACGCTCAAAAGGACTACAAGAACTCTTCTCTTTATTAAAATATATGCAATTCTCATAAAGACTGACTTTATTTTTGCTCTCTGACATATTTTGTTTATTGATTATTTATTGGCTAAAATTAAACTAATGCAGTTTTTACTAAAAAATTTCAATTCTTCGACTGAAAACTGCTAAAAGAAATTTATGTTAAGTAACTTAAGTAAAGCATGGTATATACCAAGTAGTTATTAACACAAATATCACACCAAGTGGGCAGTCATTTTGTCCCCGCAGTATTATCTTGTTCTATCTACAAATGTAATAAATAAAATGTTTTAATATGTAATATATATATATATATATATATATATATATATATATATATATATATATATATATATATATATATATATATATATATATATATATATATATATATATATATATATATATATATATATATTGTTCTACCTGATAAAATATATAGTATTAAATTAGATAGAACGTTATATTTATCTATATATAATTTTTATTTGTATGTATTTTAAGAGCTATATGAATTTTTTTCAAGTGCTCTTGTACAGTTCCGTTATGAAAAAAGTATTATAATAAAATTTTTAATTACATTACAAATATTAAGGTAGTAAAATAGCCGTTACTAAGCATATCTATTCTGTTGATAGGGTAATTTTTAGTTAAAAATTGGAAAAATAAGGCTACTTCTAGGACTTCTGTAGGCTTTTTATTACCCGAGCACATGGATTTTTTTTCAGATGTTGGAAGATGCATTTTTAAGGAAACTAAATAACTTATACTGTTCATGGCAGACCTAAGGTCACGGTTGTTATGGATAATCTATCAAAGCGCGTTGAACGCAAAAAGTGATTTTGGCAAGTTACTCCTTTCCAGGTCCTTGTATTCACATGTTTTTTGTTCCATATAATCAATTTATAATTATTTTTTTTTTCGGTGCCCCAAGAAGTTCTTACGGCCTAGTCACAGAGCACCGCGGAAGTGCATTTAACCAGGAAGTTCACGCCTCCTTCCTCACCGTGACGCGAAAAATTGACCACTGCGCCACAGCCGCACAAACTACTACTTTCATTGTCTTTTACAAAATATCTGAAAATGAGAACAATTTCAAGACATCACTTCTATAATTTGCTTATTTTGCCTTGATTTCTCAGACACTTGCTCTTAAGCCTATAAGTCGATAAGACGTGTTTTTGTTCGTGCCCAAGTTTTCTGAGACTTTTAGTTTTTTCATATTCTTTTTATTTCTTTTCCGCTTATTTTTTATTTCCAGTTATTATTTCTTTCTCTGCTATTCCTTCATCTTATTAGCTAATTATTTATTTTTCTACTTTTAAAAATTATAGTATTATATTAAATATATTTGACGTGCCTGAAACACTGTTTTTGTTGTAATTGCATACCAATATTTATATATACCTATACTTATATGAATATATAAATATATATAGTATATAGTATATATAGTATATAGTATATATAGTATATAGTATATATAGAATATAGTATATATAGTATATATAGTATATATATAGTATATATAGTATATATATAGTATATAGTATTATATAAGTATATACATATACTTATTTTATTATATATACCTTTATTTATATATTATTATTATTACAAAAATAGTTATAACCAAGATTTTATTTATGCTTCAGTTCGCTTATATTCTTACAGAGTTTTAAAAGTTTTTTTTATCTTCATCGGTTATAAAGAGTTTTACTAAATCTTTCTGTTTAACTTTTGTCTCTCGTACTTTTTAACTTACCTCCTACAACACGCGCCTCTTATTTTTTAATCTCTTTGTGCTTTTGAAATAACTTTTGAGAATAATATTTTTGGCTTTTTAATTTTTTTTCGTTTTTTCTTTTTTATATATTTTATTTTTATAATTTTTTGACGAAATCCAAAACTTATTTGTTAATTAATAATTATATTTACGGATAATTTAAAAACGTTATTTTATTTGTAATACATTTAATTATATCTACGAAAGAAACATATATAACTTCTATATATTCACATACAAATATATATATATATATATATATATATATATATATATATATATATATATATATATATATATATATATATATATATATATATATATATATATATATATATATATATATATATATATATATATATATATATGATATAGTATGCTGGAAAAGTTGTAAGACTAAGAAGGCATCCGTCCGAGTTCAAAAAAAGCTCAAAAAAAAACGAGAAACAGGTCAAAACCGAAAATCCGATAAAAAATAATCCAAGAAAAAAAAATAATCCGAGAAAAAAATAATGCTAAAAAAGTCCCGAGTTAAAATGACGTCATGCGCATGCGCAGATAGAATAGAGGGGTAAGGAATTTTAATTTGTTTAATGAAGCGTGACAAAAAGTATATAAAAAGTGAAAAAAAATGAAATAGGTTCATAACGAATGGAATCGAAAAACAAACCGTTACAACAATTTCAAACTCCAACGACAGTAGCACAAGTTCAACCTTATAAATCTGATCCTCCAATAGATAATGGTGGTACGCATGACTCGCATGGCACTTATATTCGAATTGCTCCAATCAATTATAGATGAAAATTGTAAAGAAAAATTAATGACAATATTAGCAATTTCGAGCTTGCTCATTGTAATTGTAATGGGAGGATATTTATTGGAGCGTTATTGGGAGTTTTTATATTACTTGGAACAATGTTGGGATTATATATTTGTAATAAAATAATAAAATACGAATTGTAAAATTATTATATATATTATATATTATAAATATTATTTTCCAATTTTATTAATTCCGTAAGAAATTCCACAAGAGATAGCTCCACCCAAAACAGCTCTACCAATGGTAGGTAGGAGAGCGCTGGTAAAGGAGGGTAAAACGACTTTAGATACCATTCCTAAAAAAGGTCCAAAAAATTTTCCACGCATTCGTCTTGTTCTATGTTTTTTATAATTTCTTTTATAATGTCTTTTTTTATGTTTTCTTTTATACATTTTTTTATCGCGGTAAAATAGATGATAATAAAGTCGGTGCTAAAAATGCAGCTAACAATGAAAGAAATTTACCACGCATGTGTTTTCTTAAATGTCTTCTTTAACGTTTTCTACCTGCGCCTTTTAACGGAGGTAAATAAACTCTTCCTCTTCCTCTTTTTCTATGCATTACGACATGTTTGAGGTCGGTTAAAGTATATTTATATTGTAAAGACATGTTTTTTTAACATGATCAAATTTAGTTTTTTGCATTTGTTTCTTTTAAGCTACATACCAAGGGTAAACTTTAAATTTTCTTAAAGTGTTTGCTATATCTCCTCCTCGTAATTTTCTTCGTCTTTTTATTCGCTTTCTACCTGCGCCTTTTAAAGGAGGTAAATAAACTTTACCTCTTTTTTTACATGAATTTTTTTTTATTTTACAAGCGGTGCAACTAAATTTTTTAGGCATTGCGTTGCTTTTGAAGATAATCCAAAGCGTAACCTCCGGCGCTTGATTTTAGTAGACGTTTAGCAAAATTTTTAACTCTGGTAAAAAATTTTCCTTTTCCTCTATGATGACGTGCACTACCTTTATGATGACGACGATGATGTCGTCGGTGAGCGCTTCTTCTTGCACGCCCGCGAGCCATGAACACAAGAAATAAAAAAACAAGATTTATGATTTTTTAAGATTTTTTTTTGAAATAAGTAGTCGTTTGCTTATAAAATAATAAATACAAATAGGGTTCGTTTAACAAAATTAAAAATGTTTTTTATAACAAATTAAAACGATTTAAATTTGCTAGGAATATAGTTGACTTCGGTTTCATCTCCTGCCCCGCTTTCCATAATTTGAGCTGGATATTGCAAATACATAGTAAGTATTCCTTTAAATTGTTCTGTAAATTGAACATTGATTTGAAACGAATTATTTCCAGCAATTGTAGCAGGAGGTTTATCGTTGATGAAAATAAAATCGCTGGTGCTGTCAATGACTAATGTTTCAGTAACGTTAGTAGTACTAAAATATAGAGAAGGATGTCTCAAAAAACTGTCATCGTAGGCAGTATAAAAATCTGCAAAATTGGTAATATTAAAAGTAGAGGGCGTATTTCCTTTACACCAGGAAGCATAACTTCTCCAAATTGACCATTGATCGTCTTGCTTTGTCATATCGTATTCGGTAGTATCACCTGCTAAATTAACAAATGTTCTTCTGAAATTTTAAAGGGTGACTTTTTTAATAATGTTGCATGACATTTCAACGGGCGTACAACAATTTTTGTTTAAATGATCGCTTTCTTTTTTTGATGTAACGCAAAATATAATGCTGTGCGGTACAAGATCTGCTGTTTTTATACTTCCTAAATTAACAGTGACTTCTGTAATATTTTCTACATTGGTGACAACTTGTTCGTAGTGAGCGATACGTAGTAAAGTATACATTTCGTCTTTTTTACTGTTGAGATATAAAGATTTTTGCAAGAGCAAACTGGGTTTCAGTCTATACGTGTTGCAATAAATCATTGGGTTTTTTATAGCCACTCCCACATTAGCAAGCGATGTTATTTCGGCGTCGGTAATAGGTCTTATCCATTCTAATAGTTGATTCATATCATTTTCAATATAAAATTCCAATCTAATTTGTTTATTTTTTCCAAAATACTCTTTCATTTGAAAAATTTCACACAATAAACTCAAAGGTACTCTAAATTTATAACCTTTATTCCCGTTCATCATAGCATTATTACTATCTCTTAGAGCTATTTGATAGGAGGGAGGTGATGCAGAATTGAGAGCTCTGACGACTCCATTAGGGTCGGCTGATTGCACAAGCGTTTTGGTTTCAGCAAAATTGATGGCGTTAGCAGTAGTATTAGATTCTTCAATTAATCCCAAATTAGGATTAATCATCAATTCTCTAAAAGCTTTGGTATAACTTTTTTTTGTCAACATTGCTTTAAATCGATCATAAAAGCGACTAACGATAGCGTTGTTAGCGCAAGTAGTGTTGTTTTTTTGATAATTGGGATAAAACTTGACAGATTTAAAAAAAACATGAATAAAGTTGTTGCAAAGACAAATTTTATTGAGTAAAGGATCGTCTGTTGTAGGTGTAAATCTTGTTTGCGTGCTCAAATTTTTATAAATAAATAAATCAAAATCTAAATACCAATCTTGTGAATATGTCCATTCGTTAAGTATAGTGGTAAAAGTAATTAAATTAGCCATGTCAGAAGTAAGATCGTAAGAAAATTTTTGATTATTGACAGCAATAACTTCATCTTGAGCTTGAGCTGTTTGAAAACCAGGATATTTTTCATTTAATATAGCTTTATATTCTGAGCTAATATTACCACTTGTTGCTTCTTGCAATAAACAATTTTCGTGGTCAGCTTGTGCTAAAACATCTTCAATAGTAACATCGCCGTTTGTATTGGGTGTATAACGATTACCGTCTCCATCTCTCATATATTTAGCTAACGAACCCATTTTGTTTTGTTAAAAAAATAAAAAATAAAAATTTTTTTATTTATTCATCTTCTGATTCTGAAGTGTTTTTTTTAAATGGTATTTTTTTATTTTTAACGTCTTTTAAAGCACGAGTGTAACCAAGTTCAATTAAACTTTTTTTATTTAATTTTTTTTTTCTTTTTTTTGTTATTCTGCAAGAGTGGACTTGTTTTGAAAATACTTTGTTGGATATTACAGTTCCTACATAATCCGTTTAATTTGTTAACTGCATTGACTTCTTGAAAGCATTGTTAATAAATGTGTAAAGGAGTTGATTTCGTTTTATGTTTTTTTTCAACAATTTCTTCTTCTTCTGAACTTTCGGTTTCGGATTCTGAATATTTTCGTTTTTTAGGTTTGGGTTTGATTTGATCCTTTTTTTTCATTTTTTTGAGAGGTTTTTCTTCTTGTATTTCTTCTTTTTTATTTTTTATTTTTTTGATTTCATCCAATTTGGATTTCATGTTTTGTAATTCTGATTTAGTAGAATTTGAGTAAGTTGATTTTGTAATTGTTGCATATGATTTTTAATTTGATTAAATTGATCTTTAGGATTTATTTTTGTTTCTTGTAACATTTTTTCTTCTAAATTGACTAAATTTTTATGATATCTTCCTTTGGCATGGAAGAGACTCATTTTTGTAGAAAAAAATGAGTGAGAGAAAAATAAATAACAACTTTATTTTTTTCATTTTATATTTTCTTAAACATAATAAAAAATAAAAGACATTATTTTATACTAATCAAACTAGTTAATTGTAAAATTGAACCATTTGAATCTTTAACGTAGGATTAAAAAAAACAGTAGAACTAAGATTATTAAAGGCAAGCGGTTCAGATTTTGACTTGAGAAACGACCATCTTGTTTGTTTCCAATCGTCCACATCGTTGATATCAAAGGTGGATAATTGTCCTTGAATAGAAGTATTGCAATTTTTAGTAAAATCAATATTGGTGGTGACTTGAGTAGGATTGGTGTAGTATAACAAATTGAAAAAATCAACAATTCCGGGAACATAAATTTTGTTCATATACATTCCACAATTTACAGCTTGATTGCATTTGATAAAAATGTAAGCGTCTGTAGTATTAGGAAAAATGGAAACGTTGATATTAAAATTGCTAATTTGAACAAGTGCACATCTTAAGAAAGTTAGTTTTTTTTTTGAATTTTAAAATCTAGCGACATGGCGTTGGTCATATTATGATCCACTTGCATAATAAAGGAATTGATTTGTTGAGTTAAACTGTATTGATCTCTTTGTAAAAGTAAAGTATAAGGTATTGGATTGTTTCCAACAGGTTGATACATTTTTAAAATGATATTTTTTAATGGTAAACTGTCTGTCCAAGTTTGAGCAATAGTACCGTTGCTCTTTTTTTGATAAATAAATTGTCTATTGAGCGAAGTGCAATAAAATATTAATTCTGTTGGATTATTTCCTTGTAATGTAGTTTTGACATTATTTAACCATGTTTTATGACTCGGTGTAGTAGCTCTTTCTAAACTAGTTGTTGTGACAAGAGGTACTTTGATAGCGTTTGAAAAACTAGGTTTGATTTGTTCGCAATATTTCAAAATTTCAATAAATGTTTCTGCGTTGTATTTGGCAATTAAACTTAAATCTGCTGTCATTACATTATAAATATCGCTAAGTTATTTGGATGGTAAAGTTTGAAAAGTAACAGTTGATCCAAATTGATTGTGATATGGAGAAATTTCATTTGCTTTCATTTCAAAATAAAGAAAATTAGAGGAATTAATTAAGGCTTTACTTATTTGTAATGGTAGTTTTAAACTAATATTATTTGTATTTCTTTCAAATGAAGGCAAACACCAAAAAGTATAATTGTTTACAGAATTATCAGTAGGAATTTGACTCGAAAAAGGTATTGATTGAGTAGATTTCAAATTCGTATACATAAGTGCCATCATAAACAAATTCACTAAAAGTAAGATTGTTTAAGTTTAAATTGAGTAAATTGTTTGGTTAATTGTAATTTATACTTTCGGTAAAAATATCCATCATTTTTAATTCTCGTTCAGGCCATATAATTTGTTCAACATTAAAAAAAGGTATAGGTAAAGAAGAAAGTGGTATGTTTTTTAAAGTAAATCGATAATTTTTTCTTTCCCTTGTTTTTTCAAAAAAAATTTGATAGAAATTCTCAAGAAGTTCTGTAGGTTCTACTCCTAAAGAGTTTCCGTTGACATACAAATATCTTGTTGATATATTACCAATAGCTTTAATAATGTCTAAAAAAGTTGTCATCATCATAGATTCTTCTGTTAAATAACTATCGGCTCCTCTAAGATTAACTTGTTGGTTCCAAATTTTCCATAAAGCGTTAATTCTAATTGGAATATTGACAAGTTCTGTTTCTACATTAAACACGTTACCTTCAGATTTTATTGTGTTAGTGTTGGTCATTATTTTTAAATAAAAAATTGCAATTTGCCATGGTACAAAGTGTTTCTTTTTACCTATATTTACGCTTTCTGTAGTGGGTAAAAGATTATTAATATAAACATCTAAATCGACGCCTAAAATATTATTGTCGCGTGTGTCTGGAACCATAAGACTTGTTTGAGATTTTTGAACAAGTGCTCCGCCATATTTTGGTGTTACTATAATATGTATAAAAGGTCTAACAAAAGTTTCTTCTACATTGTTTAAAATGATATCTCTTTCAGGAGTAAGATTTGCTATATCTCCCGGAGCAACTTCTGGATGTTTTACGTAAATTAAAAAATTTTTGCTAGTTTGTGTTGATAATGAAAAGTTATATAAATTATCAAATCTTGATTTATAAGTAAGGTAGTCGTATTGTACTAACGAAGTAAAATCTTGCGCAACATTCTGCAATGAGCTTGTTCGATTTGAAAAAAACCAAAATTATATAATCCTCTTTCATATGATTTAGCTCTAATACTAGATCTTATAGGATAAATATAGGAAGGATTGTTGATACCATCATTTGTTTTATTTTTAAAATACCATGCGAAATTATAATTAGGTGCACTTATATACGAGTAAGCTTGTATATATTGCTTAACGTTGTTGTTTGTATCGATACTTAGTTTTAAAATGATAGTATTTTCATTATTAGTCACATATCGAAAATGTATATTCGGATCAAATAAATATTTTAAATTAAAGTATTTTTGATTAATAGTGCTGTTATTTTTGTTTTGATAATTTGAAAAAAAATCAGCAAAATTAAGTCTTCTATTTAAAGTAGTATTAAAAAGTCCTAATCGTCTGACTAAGAAATCATCTTGATATGGACTTGCAGTCGACACTCCGAATAATTTACCGTAACCCAAATTAAAGTACATCGAACTTAAATGTTCGTTCAACATATTTTCGACTTATAAAACGTCATAGTTTGGAAAAGTACCACCTGGTAAAACGGCATAATTTCCATACAAAACAATTTTTTTGGTAACAAGATAAAATGGAATTTTTCCATTTGGATTAGCAATCATGTCGTTTTGAATATCTATCATCATTTCTTTTATAGCTGGTTTTGATTCCATTCTCAAACCATAATTGTTTTCTAAAAACGATATATTTTCGTCTACTCTAGTTAAATTAGTAGGAACATCCATGCTCGCTAAATGTAAGATGGCATTATTTTCAAATGTAGGTTTGTCAATATCGTTTGGAGTCAAGGGTAAAGTAAAATCGTTCAAAACATTAAAATACGTGCTCGCTTCATTTTTATTTTTAATTTCGCTAAAATAATACGTACTACAATCATATTTATTTACATCTAAATTATCGTCATTGGTAGTGTCCCAATACGGTTGATCACGAGTAGTCGATTTGCTAAAGGTGTCTTTGGGATCCGTTTTATATTTTTTCAAATAACATTCGGTTCCAACGGAGAGAGGTTTGTATATTTTTAGTTTATCGTTTTTGTATTCTTTTTCTACTCGATGTAACATATTGGAAGAAAAATGAAGTCCTCGTCTTTTGTCGTCGCGGTATTGATCGATTAAACGAAGAGCTTTACTTTTGGCGTCGTCACCATTCAAATCTTCAGGAGCAATTTCACTCTTTACTCTTTCTTTTTCGTTTAGTTTTTGTTCCATGTCATCGATATAAAAACTCCAATTGTTTTTTTGAAGTTCGCCTTGTTTTCTTAATTTTTGATAAAGTTGTTTTAAACGTCCTATTGTCGATTCAGCAAAGTAAGCTTTTCCATAATTTTTGAACTAAAATGAACAATGTTTTGTTCATAACACCATTTTTTCATTTTGTTGTTAAAAAATTCACCACCTTGATCGGTTTGCAAGTAGATAAAAGTTTTATCATCTCTTTTAATATCTTCAAAGATATGTTTAAAACTGCTGAGCACTTTATCAGCTGTTTATTTACTAGTGACTCTTAAATACACTTTTTTAGACACACCAACTACCACATCTAAACAAAATTCAGGTCGATGAGGAGCAAAATTTAAATTAAAACTGTTCATATCGGCCAAATCAGCTTGAAAATATTGGCGAGGTCTATCGTACGAATATTGATGCCTTTCGTAAACATAAGGTTTTCTAGGCGCTTGTTTTTTAACGTTGACATCTGTTGTTTCTTTAAAAAGTTAAGTGTCATGTGACCATGCTGTTATGAGACCGTTCCATTTGGCATAAATGGAACTTTCTAAAAGAGCTCTTAATTGATCATAAAATTTCAAATCGGTTGGATTTTTTTTTAAAGTGTCCAATTGAAGCAAAACTTTTTTGATTTTGGGTATGACTGTCAAAGCAAACAAACGACTCGATAATTTAGTCAGTTGATCTTCTACAAGGTTGTCAATAGCATCTCTCAAAACATTGTCCATTTTTTTAAAAAGTTGGAATATTGTTAGAGCACTTTTTTCCTTGATCTTGTTTCTATTGGTTTTCTTCTTAATTCTAAACGAGCTTTTGTAGTTAATATTGGAGTTTCACTGGTTTCAGTTGAAGCACTAGCTTCAGCAGGTAAAGAAGTGCTAACTGTTTCAGGGAAAGCAGTTGCACCTATTATTTCGGGAGCAGTTTCAGGTGTTTCAGTAAGTACGGTAGGTTCAGTAGGTTCTTCTTCTTTTTTAGTTTCAATCGGATCTTAATATGGATTGGATGCTCGTGTTCGTGGTTTTTTTTTGGGTGTAGGCATTTCTAATAAGGAAGACCTTATTAAAGGATGAGTGAATAAATTTCTTTTTTTAAAATTGGTAAGTAGTTTTAAAGCGTTGGCAAAATTTTCAATATAATTAGAATCCATTTCAAAACATTTTTTATAAGATATTAAAAATAGGTTTAAACGAGCAAATTGAGAATTATACATTGTGCCCATTATCATCAACATTTCGAGTAAACTTTTTTCTTTGATTGATTTTTCTGTACTGTAAAATTGATTTGAATTGGATTTAATATTTTGCAATAATCCCGTCGTACCTCCTTTAGCACAAGTTTGTTCTACGTGTTCTTTTAATAGGACTACATCTGCTACATCTCTAAAAGGTAAAGAAGGTACAGGGTTTAAAAAAGTTTTAAATGTTAAATAGACCATAGTTTCTCCGATGACTCTGCTGGCTAATGCGTTATAGTTGTTCAACATTCAAACAAAAATATCTTTATTGGGTAGTAAATAACTGTTTACTTGAATGTATTCTCTCAAAACTTCAAATTTATCACCTCGAAACATTTCGCCATATTGTATACATCTTTGTTGAATAATGTCTTTTGTTTGTGGTAATATTTCAAAAGCTCTCTTTCCACCAAAACTTTTATCGCTTATAGATTCGCTTTCTATAAACCTATAAGTCATAACAGTGTAAGGATCTCAAGCTAGAGCACTAGCATATACACTTTCGGAGGTTAATTTAGTTTCGTTTCGGAAGGGAATGTTGTATTTTTCAATAAAACTCCATAATTTGGCAAAAGTCAGTTGTCTTATTTGGTAATAATCGGCTACTATTTGCATGTTAGCTACATAATGAGAAGAAGTCAGTAAAGTTAAAAATTCGTTAGCATAATAGGAATATTGTTTTAAATAGTTTATTTTTTCAAAGGCAAAGTTGCTAACATTGTTAATAATACTGGCTATGGATTCTTCTACATCTACGACATTGGCTTGATATAAAATATAAATTTTTAAATTGTTTAGAGTGGCTTTTTTGTTTCTCGGTTTGTAAACGCGTAAAGAAATTTGATGCGATCCAAAGCGATAACTGACTTGATTTTTACACATGTCTACGAGATGTTTAGGTAAGTTAGGAATATTTTTTACAGAATCGTTTCTATAAAGCTGTTCTAGAACTTTGCTCGAGTTGGGTGTTTCGTGAAAAATTAAAAATTTATTAAGAAGTGTCAAGGTATAAATTTTTTTAATGATTGGCTGGAATAGTATTTGAAGTAGTAGTAGAACGTGGTAAAGTGTTTAATGTAGATTGAATAGAAGAAGGAGGCGTAGTAGTAAGAGAGTTGTCTTGAATAGGAAATCTTTTTAAATTTCTCATTGTTCTTAAAGATTCGCTTATGTTTCTTTGATCAATTTCATCGTTGAATTCGCTTCGTTTATTTAAATTTGAAATGGATTTAAGAGCGTAAGCTTCTCCTCCTACGTTGAGGTACGTTTTCCATTTTTCTTGATCGCTGATTAAACTGGTTGCTATATCGCTGTTAAGCATAGTATCTAGAGGCAACAAAGCATTTAAATTTTGTTGAAAGCTCACTTCACCAGCAATTTGATTTTCGAGATTGATGGGATCGGCATAATTGAGAGAAGAAGGTAAATCATATCTTTGAATAATCTCAGACACATTCGAGGTGTTTGTTTTTTCAGATTCTAGGTTTACTTGTTCGTTTACTTGTTCGTTTTCTTGTTCGTTTATTTGTAAAATTTTTTTGTTAAAAACATCCATGTTGTAGGCATTTTTGGCTAATACTTTATGTAAAGTCAATAAAGGAGACTCGTGATAAGGTTTATATCTATTCATGTTTCGTAAAAATACAAATTAATTTGAAAATACAATTCTTTTTGACAATAATCAACGTCAAACTGTTGTCCTAATAAATCGATTACAGTTTTTGTAGGTTGTATAGTGTCGAATGAGATTAATTTATTAGCATAATAATCTGTAATTTCGTGATAAAGTTTAAAACGAGTAGAGTTGAAATATTCTTTTAAAACGTTATAATTGTTATAAATAAAGTCTGATATAGCTTGATTTTTATCTTTCATTTTTTCTTTTTTCATGATGACTTTTCCGTTTTCGTTAAATTTTGAATACGGGTACAAATATTCTTTGACAAAGAATTTAATTTCTATACAAACGTATTCCTGAAAAGCGTTTTTAATTTGATGTCGTTCGTGATCCGATAAAAGTTCGCATTTAAACATTTTTACAGCATTAAAACGTGTTAGAATTTCTTTCATCCATATTTTAATTTCGTTTCCGTAAATATCTTTTCTTCCATTCATTTTGGGAATAAAAATTTGTCCTCCAACAGCCAACTTTTGTCTCATAGCTTGACGTTTGCTCGCTTTGTTGGAAGGATTGCATAATTCGTAATCGTTTTGTGAATTTCGTAAAAACTCTCCGCTTTCCCAATCATTCAGAATCAGAACTGGATCCACCGTCTGAAGATGCGTTTGAAGATTCGTCTTAAGATTCGCACAATCCATATCGTTTTTGTCTTTTGATTTCTTTGAGTAGATGTGTTGCTCTTTCGCTTTCACTCCATTTTCTTTTTTTTTTGGATTTTCTTTTTCTTTATTTATATCGTTTTTATCTTCTTCGCCGGGTTTATTCTCCTTCTCTTGGTAATAGTTGTTGTGATGCGATTTGAGATACTAATAATTTTTTAATTGGGGAGCCTTGACATAGGGAAAGGATTGAAAACTAAACAATTTTTTTGTTCACGCTCGTGTCTTAATAATCAAAGTCTAATTTACCTTGAGCGTCTACTGGAATAAATACTTTTTATTCTTTACTCGTAATTTGAGTTCTCAAGCGCGCTACCGAAGAGTTTCTTTTAAATAAAGCCAAATGTCCGTGTTGATTAGAAGTTTCTTTATTTAACAATTCGCTTATAACGTGATGATGCGTTTTGCCGGATGAAGGAAAATCATTTTTAAATATTTTTTCAATCTTACTGTTGTTGTCAAAAGAAATAATACATTTGTATTGAGACACTAAATTGTTCCAACATTGAGTGGCTTTAGAAGGTACGGAATGAAAAACGGTAATGGTACCTACTCCATGATGACCACTAGAACATGCGCTAGTATATTGCTGACTTTTTAAGCAAAAAGCGCTAATATCATCAAATAAAAGTATTGTTTTTAATAAACGGTGATCGCTACTTTGAATGCCGTATTTATCTTGTGAAAAACCAATGGCTCTCTGTATTACTAAATCTAAATTTTCTGGACTATTAACTGTTATAATATGATACGCTTCTAAATTATTTTTAGAAGATTCGATAATATTTTTTCATGTTTTGTGTTAACATTCGCTAGGTTCTCTCATTTGTATTACAAATAACATTTCAGCATCAGGAAATTTTCCACAATGTAATAACTCTCTAGCCATAGTTGATTTTCCGCTGTTTGTAGGTCCTGTAATAATTGTATTTTCAGGAGAGACATCTTGAGTAGGTTTAAAAATATTAAATTTCACTTGCGAATTAGTTTCTTCTTCTTTAAGTTCAGTTTCTTTCGATGTTCCTATTAAATAAAAATCATGAAAACCTTTTTTGTTTAATATTTTGGTTATAAATCTATTATCTTTTTTTTCTAAGGGTTTTTCTATAGGTTGTTCTACAGTTTTAATTTTTTGTTCAAGAGGTTTTTCTTCTTTTTCTCCCATTTTTTTTTACTATTAATAAAAAACAACATTTTTTTAATTTATATCATTTTTTAACAAAAAAAAATTTACAAAAAACGGTCTAAAATAATTTTTCTAATGTCCATTTTTGTATGTTGTTCATCACATAAATTAATTGTTCTTTGGTTCCGTTACGATTCAATATTTTTAACATCTCAAAAGCTTTTTCTTCAATATATCTGTAATCTGCATCAACAAGATCTAGTTCGTGCTCACTTATTTTTAAATATCTTCCACATGTTTTCCAATCTCGATTTAATCGTCTTGCGATTTCTGTTAATAATATATTATCAAACATTTCTTTTTTCTAAAAGACAAGTGCAATTTTAATGAACACTATTGTAATTTTTACAATCAACACAATCTTCTTCATAACATCCTATGTGACATGTAAAACGTAAATAATCAATCAAACATTCAACAACTTAAAAATTCTTAATGAATTAAATATCAACCGTTTAGAGTAATGAGAATCAAACCCGAAGTATAGGAATCTTTATTTTTATTTTTAAAATAATGAATTTCGTTTTCTGTATTTTCTACTAAATAAAAATTTTTAAAACCAATTTCTTTTAATTTGTTTTCAAGTTGTTGTGTTGTTAATTTTTGATCTAAAAAATTAAACACCATTTTTTTTTATTCATAACAAAAAAAATTTTTTTCACAAATTTATATTCTTTTTAAGATCGTATAATAAAGGAATCAAAACTTTTTGATTAAACATGCTCATTGTTTGATAACGTTCTGATTGTTTTATAATATTTTTTTCAATTTCAAGTAAATTTTGAATGTGTTCGTCGCTACAAAATTTTTCCATATCGGGTAAAACTTTTAAATTGGCTTCTCGTATCGGTTGCAAAAGATAATGATCTCGAATTTCGGTCATGACTCCGTCATCAAAAACATAATTTTTTTGTGTTAATCTTTTTAAAAAATCAATAGTGTGCGTTTGTATTTTAACTTGTTTGTAAATGACACTCATTCTATTTTGTTCGATAGGTTGATTTTCTTTTATCACTGGAAAAAGAACTTGTCTACACAACCTTTTTGCAGCTAAGGTATCAAAACCGTTAACATAATTTGAAAATAAAAGTTTAGAATAGGGTACTCCTTTAGCTCGACTTTATTAGTAGTTTTTTTTTTTTTCGTCTCCGTTGACGCTATGAACACTATAACATTTAGGTCCCATAGCAAAAGCTTGATCAATGTAATAAGGAGGAGGTATTTCGTTTTGAAAATGATCCGTTTCTTTAGCGTAAAGAGTGGAATAAAAAGGATGAGTTTTTTCATAATTGGAATAATCCATCCAACGATTGCCTATTTTCGAAAAATAAATCCATTCATATACTTTTTCACAAAACGTTGAAGAAAGCATATTGTTTTTCTTTTGCGTAATGAAAAAACAACCAGAATCAGTATCTGTTACTATCATATGTTTTTCAGCTCCATGATTTCTTAATACTTGTCCCAATTCCCAACTAAAACGTCCTACGTTGAGTTTAGCATAAGATAAAATTTGTGAAGCTACAATACATAATGATTTATTAACGAGTTTGCATTTTTCGCTGGTTGTTAAAATGAGAGCATTTTTATGATCTTTTGATTTTAAAAGTTCAAAGACGTCTTTCATTTCATGATGATTGTTTTCATCGTGAAATAAAATACTTTTGTTTTTAACATCAGTCATCAAACTGAACAGAGTTTCTTAAAATAATCATCATAACTAAAATCGACCGTCTCGTAATCATCTAAACATACTTTTTTTCAAAAACGTCCAATTTATATCTTTCAGGTTCAACACCAATAAATAGGGATCCGTTATATAATAAATTTTGAAAATGAAAAGGAAGTAACAACTTGATATTTTCATCTGTTTGACCTTCTTGAATTCATACACTGCGAATGTTTTGAAAATTTTCAATACTATTTTGAAATGCTTTTTCTTTGTGATTGATAAAAGCAGTATTTAATTTTTGTGCAATTTGTCTACTTAATGTTCCGTAATGACCATTAATTCACAATTTGCAAGAAGCATCGACTACCTTGTCACCCTTTTTAATGGCTTCTTTTTTTTTTCCATATTTTTTTATACCATTTTTTGAGCTAAAGGATAACGCCATAAAGAGAGTACTTGTAAATTTTTTTAACAACGCATCCACAGCATGTAGTCAACCATATTGAAGTGTCTAAAAATTCACAAGTTTCATGTGAACTTAATTTCATGACCAATTTAATAGTTTCGTCTTTTTCTATACCATAGGTTCCATTATTTTTGAGATAACGTTTTGATACAATTTCAGTTGGAGAATCATCTTGTAAGGATATAATTTCTTTTTCTACCATGGGTGAAAAACCTCCTACTTGATCTTGATACTCTGGTTTCATAGTATTTTGACAATGCACTAAAGCACTAGTTGAGAATCCGTTTAAATTAACGCGATGATATTTTCGAATCACATCGTCTAAAGTATTACATTCCAAATCGAAAAAATATTTCATGTGAAAAGGTACAGGTTTTAATTGAGCTCCTCCGTATTGACCGTTTTCGTCCATAAAAATTAAACAACCGCTTAACTCACTGTTTAATTTGAGTTCTTTTATTTTAGGTTTAAATTAATCTGTATCAGTGGCGTATTTTTGTGTACCGTTGGTAGACATACCACCTCGAATACTCTTTTCAATCATTTTTTGATGTTCGTTGGTCGCAGGATATTGAACAGGAATTAAACTGAGGGCAGAATTTAATTTACTTGTATAGCTAAAAATACAAACATGATTAAGAATATGAAATTTTGTAAATTCAAATGTTCTTTCATCAAAGTTAATCATTACAGAACCTAGTACGACCGTATCGAGTACAGTATAGATATGCAATAAGGATTTTAAAGTTTTTAAATTTAAAAAATTCCATAATTTTTGAACACCTTCATAAGCTTCTTTGATTTTTTTAAATTTCTTCTTGTAGGTTTTTAGATTTCATTAAATCGTTTTGAGCAAATAATTTAATAGGTGGAAATGTTTTATATTCAATGTTTAATAGTTCGTCTGTAATTTGTGAGTAAGGAAAAAATGTTTTTTTAATAAAACAGTTTTTAAACTCTTGATTGTCGATTAAATGAATCAATTCAGGATGAAAAGGTCGTAAATAATGCAACATGGTGTTGACAATTTGATTTTGAGCTTTTCGCGATAACGTACTACTAGCTAGCTCTAAGGAACAGTTTAAAATTCTTAAGCTATCTACAATTTTAATATGTTTACCGATGCAAATAATATTGACTTTGCTCACATTTTTAGATATAACAAAAACATCTTCCATATTGCTATATTTAATAAAAGCGTTAAAAAGCGTCGTTTCAAATTCAGCCAAATGACCGTATAACGGAATATCCAAAAAATTTTTTAAACCTTCGACAATCATAATGTGGTTATCAAAAGAAGCATTGTGAGCAATAATAGGACAAGACAAATGTTGACTATATCTACCTAAATTTTAGTTGCAATAATCATGAGCTAATCCATAAACTTGTCCTGAAAAATGATCGTGATCAATAACGAGATACTCTTCAAAAGCGTTTAGAAAATAATTGCATTTATTTAAAACTTTTTCTCTATTTTTTTTATCTTGAATAAAATCGGATAAACTAAATTTTGTTTCAAATTGATTATTAAAAGCAACCAACATGGCATGATACCATAATTCGAAGACAGGTTGCTTGAATTTTCTCATAAGAAACAAAAAATTAAGGTTATCTGTATACTGACCAACACTTTTGTTGATACATTTGCGAAAGATTTTGATTAAAAAAAAGGGATCTTCTAACAACTCCATATCTTCTTGATCAAAATAGTTTTCGAATTGATGTTCGGTCATGATAAGGGAAGCCAATTGTTTCATATAATCTACAAGTTTGCCACTGGTTATTCTCACATAATCACTCAACAAACCCTTAGTGGCAGGTAGGTTTTCAAATTTTTCCCACCATCTACAACAAATGTAAAACAAACTCGATACTTTAAATAAATCTTGTTTTATTTTTTCAGCATCGTTGTTGATTAAATAATTTTGAACGTGACAAGGTAACATGAGCAATTCTAAACGTCCTACTCTTTTCAATAGAATGTTAACAACTTGAAATCGTTTGTCGTTGTAAATACGAAATTCATTATAATTCAATCTTTCTATTTCTTGAGGAGTCATGTAAGAGAATTTGTTTTTATAAACATCAGATTGACGTATTTTATCTACGGGATATCTACAAATAGAATATAAAGGATTTTCTTCTTGCCATATTAAATTTCTTTCTTCAGTTGATATATTTAAATTTTCAAAACGCGGTAAACATATTTCATAAGCAAATCGAACCAAAGTATCTGCTAAAGCTATTAAATCGTAAACTCGTAATTCTATTTTTAATTTTTCATTATTTTCACTAGTCGAATTTAATTTTTCCCACAAGATACGTCTGTGTGTCTTGTGAAGTAAAGAAACTCCTGGTTGAAAATAGGCAGATAAAGACGTTAAAGGATTTCTTTCTAAACTTTCAATCGTATTTTCATAATAAAAAATCCATTGAGTAATCATGTGTCCTTGTTCATCCAAACCAAAACATTCTCTTGCCAATCTTACATGAATGCATTGAATCACGATGGAATGACAATGATAATATAACTCAGATAAAGGTTTGACTTAAGAAGTAGCATTTTCTTCAGATTTTGTAGTACTCGTTTCACAATCAAATGTCATTAAAAAAAGAAATAAGTTTTTACTTGTACACATAAATTAATTTTGTGGTCGATAGTGACTAATGCAATTACCATATGTAAATTTGTCCGGTTTATAATAACCTTCACATTAATGTGTCTCTGTAGCAAATTTTTGTCTACATTCTGAACATTAAATCAAAACACGTGACTTGTTAGAAGAAAAATGCACAGTAGAAAATTTTTCATTTAACATGCTTATAGCGTGAAAAGAAGTATTTTTTTGAAAAATACAAATTTTTATAGTGTTATTTGTTTTTTTCCATTGATTGGCTTTATTTCTTTCTTCATCATTAATAAAACTCTTTGAGAATCTTGATTGTCTTTGGTAATGTTTGCACTTTCGTAAACCACTTTTAATAATTCTGTAAGAGTACTTTTATATTGTGATTTTAATTTAGAATGCAACAAACGAATTTTGGTGTTACTTTTGCTAACGGCAAAAATTTTAATGTTAATACGATCAAAAGTATTTTCGTAAGCAAAACAATGACACAAATCAATCAAAGTTTAAAATGACATATTTTTAGATTTTTCTGTTAATTGTTGTAAAACGTTTTTCTAAGCTAAAATATTTTGCTCCTCTTGATCTTCAAAAGAAGTTGTAAAATATTTTCTTCAGAATATAAATCAGTAGCATTTTATTCCATCACTTTTATATTCCATTCTTTAATGGTGCACACATTCCATTGACGAATCAACAAGGAAATGAGAAAAGCAGAATAAAAACATAATCCTGGTTCAAATAAAATACTATAATCTAAAAACATTTTTCTTTTTTGTTTATAAGAGAGTTTAGTATAAGATAAACCTTTTAGTAAATTTTGCCATTGCGTTATAGAATGAGGTCTATACCATTCACCAAACCATTCATCAACTTCTATTCTCCTTTTTTGTTTTTTTTCGTAATATGTTTTGTTTTTTTGTGAATTTGTTCATCTTTTTTCCTTCGTTGTTTTAATATTTCTTTATTTTTTTCGTAATAGGTTTTGTTGTGTTTTTTCTTTTTTTGAATTTCTTTATCTGTCATGAGCATTTTTCTTTTAAATCCAGACAATTCAAAATTTCGTAATTTCATCATTGATCTTTCTGTTAAATTGGATAGAGTTTTAATTTTAATGTTATATAATCGTATCAACCTCCATCCACTATCATTTTCTGAAAAATTAAAAACAGCTTGCACATTGGCATCTTGAATAAAACGTAAATTAGTCGGTCCTTCTAAAGGTTTTATAAAATAAACAGGTGAATTGTAACAACGTTTCATTATTTTATAATAACCATTTTGAATAGATTTGCAACACAAAGTAACAATATTATAACCAATTAAGAAATTTTGAAACAAGTCAGCAAAATGAATACTGTTTTTCATTTGTGTTTCAAATCCTTCCATTGTTTTTTGTTCGACGTGATAAACAATTTTATCAGGACTCTGAGTTTCAGAATAAAGTTGTGATTCTTCCACAATATCTTCATCTTTATAATCATCTTTAATGTAGAAAAAATGTTCAGTGTATATACTGTTATTACTAAATTTAGTTTCCTCAGTTTGATATTCAAATTTCATTTTTATTATCTAAAAAAAAGTTTACATGTATTTTTTATAAAATTCCAAAACATCAGAATTAACAGTAATACTTTTAAATATTTTTCGTAATTCTAATTTATTATTAATAATTATAAAAACATCATTAATATTACAAACTCGTGATAAAGACACATAATAAAGACTAATAATAAAAGCCTTTAAATTAAATTGAACAACTGCTTTATTCATTGTACTTCCTTGAGCTTTATGAACAGTAAAAGAAAATGCTAATTTTAAAGGTAAATCAAATCTTGAGCCTTCAATCTAAAATTTCTTCTTTGACACATTCAATTTTGACTTCTTTTTTATTCATAATCACCCAAACTGCATTATTTTCTATTAAAATGACGTACCAATACTCCCATTGCACAAACCTTCTTCTACATTAGTATTTTTTACAAGCATAACAATAGCACCTATTTTAAGATAAACCTCTGCTGGAATTTGAAACGTGCATTGAATATTTGGATTTTTAATAACATCTTTAGCATATAACCAATGCCCTTCTTGTTTTATAGTCTCCATTTGATTATTGTTATAACAATCAACATCAATATTTCTAAAAAATAATCTCGTATATTTACTGTTCAAATTTTCATCTTTTTCAAAACAACGCGTCATAAAATATTCAATAGTTTGGTCTGAAACTTGACCAAAACGTATTTCATTTAAAGCTCCAAAAAATTGCTCATCTTCTTTTTGCCTAAAACATTGAGTTAAAACCAAAACTTCCGTCATGTATTGTTGCCATATTTTAGATTTAAATTAAATTCTCCTTTAATAGGTGGTAATTGAAAAAAATCACCACAAGCAATAACTTGTATACCACCCAATAATTCATCATAACATTGTCTAATTTCACAAGCTATTAAATGTAATAAATCAAATGTTTGAGCATTATTCATCAAAATTTCATCAATTATTAAAACATCAGATTCCAACCACGTTTTTTAATATCTGGATGCATATGACGTTTATAATAATCTAACACCAGTTTCTATACCAGCAAAAACGTCTATTGTGACACCTTTTATCAAATAAGCTGCTTTTTCTGTACTCGCAGTGATATGTATTGTTTTATAAATTTGTACACTTTGTGCAATTTCGTTGACAATATAACTTTTTCCACAACCGGCACCACCAGTAATAAAAAAATTCTTTTCTTCATCAAGCCATTGAAGCGCTTTTTGTTGTTGCAAAGATAACATTTTTTTATTATTTTTACTGAAAAAAAAAACACAATACATTTTATTTTGAATAAAAGTACATACAAGTAAAAAATAACAAAAAAATAAGTTCATAATTCAAATTCATTCGTATTTAAATAAAAAGTCACTATCATTCTCATTCAACAAAAAGTTTAAAGATGATATTTCATCGTCGTTTAAAGTTTCGTTTTCTAAATGATATTTTTGAATATTTTTCATAACCAAAGAATTTATATTTAATATTTTCTCCAACATTTTTTTCATTTATATTATTCATCTAAAAAAATTTTATTTTGAATATATATACATGACAGCGTATTTTATAAAAAACATCATAGAAATAATGTTATGGTCGACAATTTTTTCCACTATAGATGATAAATCGTCTTGTTTATTAAACATTGACAAAAATTTTACAGTCATCATTTCATCTTCTGTCAATAGGTTTTGTTTGATTAACAAGTTGAGCATTTTTTTATTATCATTTTCTCTTATTTTATTCATCTAAAAAAACTTACATTCAATATACTGAATCAAAACATTTTTCACAATATATAAATGAACAACCTTCCCCATCAGAACATCTATATTCATCACAATCTTCACATTCGTTTAAATAATGTTTACAATTTTCAATTTCTAGACATTTTTCTTTTACAAGATTTGATAAATTTTCTTTAGATATCATTTTATAAAAATAATAAAAACTTTCAAAATTCAAATTCAAACAAACATGATAATGAATTTTAATATATTGAAACACCATCAAAATCAATATAAAAGGTATTCTTTTCATTTCTTCATTAAAAAACCCATCCAACTTGTATTTCAAATACCATTTACAACGTCGACATAAAATTTGTCTTGAAGTAATTGCATGCTCTCGAATTTCTTCCAAAGTAGCTGGGTTATCTTGATTAAATTTAGATATGCTTTCCATTAAAAAATCCAAATCATTTTCTGTTAGTTCCATTTTTATTATGTAATCTAAAAAAAATATAAAATTACAATTTTTTCAAAATTTTTCCCATTTATCAAAAAAAGAGCGATGCAATCCAATAGCATCTTTGATCGTTTTACAATTTAAACACATGTTGTTCTTTGTACATGGACACGATAACAAACTCAAAATTTGATTTCTAGCCCATCCTAAATTGTCTATTAAAAAATATTGTGACACACCCAATTTTTTTGCTGCCAACATTATACTATTTTCTATTTTTATTTAATCTAGAAACATTTATTATAATATATACAAAAAAAATTCAATATAAAAAATATAAAAATTTTTTTCTTAAATATAATAAATTAAATTTTTTATTCATCGAAATATAAAAAATGTTTATATGTTCTTTAGTAATCATTATATTCCGAACGTATTATTTCGAATCTGTTCTTTTTACATTTAAAACACATAATGGGTTCACAAGGACACGATACCAAACAAAAAATTTCATTTTTATGATATGTATAAATTTTTTTAATAGTTTTTCAGACAGACCCAATTTTTTAGAAGCTAACATTATATTGTTTTCCATTTTTTTATGTTATCTAAAAAAAATTTATTATTTTAAATATAAAATTTACAATTATTTTGTAATTTACAATTATTTTGAAATTTCTTTACAAAATTGTTGACATAAATATATTTTTTTAAATTTTCATGTATTTCTCGACAACTAGCACATGCTTGAAAATCTTCAAGTTCTTGAATAGTTTCACATGGAATAGAAGTACAAATGATGCACTTGTTTGTTGAAAGCATTTTTCTTTTTAATTCATCACTTGGATCAGAATTTGCAACATAATCTAAAAAATCATCAAAATCGAGACCTTTCTTGGCTAATTCTCTATTGAAATCAAATTCTTCCAAAGTTCTAACGTAATCATCACTGTAACTTATAACAAATTCTTTGATTGCAGCATATTCAACAAAATCTTTACTAGAATCAAATTTTTCAAAGGTTGAGATTTTTTAACTAATCTAAAGAAAAAAATTTATTTTTAAAAAATATAAAATTACAAAAAATAATTTTAATTTGTTTTATCCATTTGATATTTTTTTATCATATCATTCTCTCATATAAATCTTTTAAGTTGGTCATATTTTTCTTCACAACTAACACACGGTTCTCCTCTACATTTTGTACATGATTCCATAGAAAGCATAACTTTTTTTATTTCTCCATCAAATTCTGCAACGTAATTTAATAATTCGTCCAAATCGACAACACCTTCGAGAAGATCATAAAGTGAATCCGTATACAAATCATAATTTTTTTCTGAAATTTTTTTATTTATCCAAAAATAAAAAAATACATATAATAAAAATTCTGCCAAAAAAACTATATCCAAAAATTCTTCTTAATTCAACATAAATATGACAAGCATTTAAATTACAATGTACACAAATAGAAGAACAATCACAATGAGCTATTTTACATA
Organism: Hydra vulgaris; assembly: GCF_038396675.1. Taxonomy (NCBI): domain Eukaryota; kingdom Metazoa; phylum Cnidaria; class Hydrozoa; order Anthoathecata; family Hydridae; genus Hydra; species Hydra vulgaris. Next base: position 43,280,506 of record NC_088927.1, on the reverse strand, counting down.
GAGCTTCATAAACAAAATCAGGTTTTTTACAAAGAACTTGAAGTAATATTTTTGCAATGTCAATTTTTTTTGCTATTTTTTCACACATTTCAGAAGCCTGTTTACTTATACACCAACCTAAAAATAACAATTCACCCTATCTTTCTAATAAATATTCTTTTTCCCTTTTAAAAGTTTTTTCTTCTGAATATTATCAACTCGTAGTTTTTCAAGTTTGATTTGTCGCACTTGTTTTACAAAATTGTCAAATTCTTCTTGAGACATTTCTTTATGATGATAATCTTCCAATTTATCAAGACCCATGTCTACGATTTTATCCTCGACAATCTTAAAAAAATCTTTAGAATTCAAATAAGTTAGTCTTGTAAAATCTTGAGGAACATTATCAATATCTTCAACAATACCAAAGCTTCAATTTCGAATTCGTAATTCATAACCATTTTTTTATTATGTAACCTAAAAAATTACAAAAACATAATTACAAAAAAATTTTTATAATATAGTATAATTTTCAAACAATTGAAGTACAGTTTCTTTAATATTTTCTTCGTGAATATAATTGTTCTACGAAATCATATAATCCATTGTAAGATCCACAAAGACTAACGCCAGTACAAGTTTCTATCGAACAAGATTCTGCTTTATCCAATAACTTTTCTATCATTTGAGTTTGATCATGAGTAGCAGCTGCGTTTAATAAAAGTTGTGTGATGAGATTGTCGACATGAAATTTAAAGTTTGACATTTTTTATTATGTAATCTAAAAAAATACAATAAAAAACACAATGAAAAAATTTTAAGAGTTGGTGGCATCAAGGAGTTTTTGAACATTATTCATTAATGTTTTAAGTTTCGATAACACATCCGCTATTTCTTTAAAACGTTTTTTACATTCTAAACATGCGTTTTTTTCACATTCACAAAGCTCTAAATAATCAGCAGCTGAAAGTTCTTCTTTTGAAAGCTCTTCTTCTGAAAGTTCTTCTTCTGAAAGTTTTTCTTCTGAAGTTTTTCTTTTGTATCTGTTTCATTTTCCATTTTTTTATTATGTAATCTAAAAATATAAAGAAAAAAAATTATAATAGCAAAAAATTTAATCAAATAAAGTACTCAAATATTCCATTGTTTTTAATAATGAACTCTGCAATTCTTCACGAAGTAACAACATTTTATCATTTTCACTCTTCAAATAAAAATATTTCATGATTTCTCTATTAAATTGAGAAACATTTTTTTCAATAAAATCAAACATGCATTTGTCTCTCATTATTAGTTTCTCTTTCTTATATTCAATCTTTTTTTTCAAATACTCAATATCTTTTTCATTTTGAGTGAATAATTTGTATTGTGCTTGAATATAAACGTATATAGCTTTTTCTTTAAAACCATATTTCTCAGAATCTTTTCGAAATACTTTATGTATTTCCTCATTGGCTTCTTTTACTCCATCACCATTTATATCCAAACTTTTATCAAAATGAACAGTATAACTACCATATTTAATAAAATATTTTACTTTTCGATATTCATAAGCCATATCAGAATTGCATTTATCGAGCTTAACGTAAATATTCGAAACATGCTTTCCATATTTGTGAAACAATTCCATTTTTTTAATTAGTTAACCTAAAAAATACAAAGTTTAAAGTACAAAAAAATTAAAAAAAAAATGTTACTCGTTAAAAATATTTATTAAAGTAGTCATAAAATAATTTTTAATAATTTTTTTTAACAACAATCTTTCTTCATTCTTTGAAATATAATGAAAATCTTTCATATTCACATTTGGTTTCATATAAGAGAACATGACTTCATCTCTTCTTTCAAATTTTTCTTTTTCTTTTGTGACGATAAATTCGTCTTCATCAATTGCATTATTGCAAATGACAATCATGAAATTTAACATTTCTATTAAAAAATTACGTAAATTGAGATTATTTTTTATCTGCTAAGTATATTTATTTATAATTTCTGTTATTTTTTCAAATTCCCCCAATATTCCATCTTGATGATCATCTTTGGTTAAAAATTCATCAATGATAACAAAATGAAAATAAAATACAAGTGATAATAATTCCAAATTTTCCCACAATTCCTTTTCAGAATAATGTAGTTTGCAACGTTTGTCAAACAATTGAATGCGATCTTCAGATTATTTTTCATTATTCATTTTTTTAATTAGTTGTCTAAAAAAAAATTATAAAAAATTAAACAGATAATTGATTAAATTCATATACTAAATCTTCATTACATTCAATATGTTTATAAGCATTATTTTTAAACGATTATATTGTTCGGAATCTAGTTTTTGAATGTCATCCCAAGCACTCCAAATAACATATTGTTTGTCTTTTCTCATTTTTTTAATTAGGAATTTAAAAAAAATTACAATTATTTAAGCAAAAAAATTAAACAGATAAATGTTTAAAATGATATTGTAAATCGTGATTACATTCAATATGATTATAACTAAAAGTTAACAATTATGAAGTTTTTTGCAATTGTTTGTAAACTCAATATATAATTATAAATACAACTATTCTTTTCCATTTCTATAGAATCCATAAAAAATTTTTCTCTACTACCACAATCGTGCTGAATTTTAGAAAAAATATCCAAATAGCAACCTAGTTTATTTATAGACATAAATTGAATTGCTTGCATAAAAGAACTCTTCATATCATTAACATCTTTAAGCACATTACTAAATGAGTTTGTTTAAAAGATATTAACATAAGCGATTATTCTTGAAAAACGTATATATTGTTCTTCATCAAGTTGAAAAATAGTATCCCAAGCAAAGCGTGTAGGCCAATCCATTTTTATTAGTTTTTTCTAAATAAAAATTTACAAACATAACAAAAACGTTTAAAAAAATTACTTAATTTTACCTTTGATATACAAATTATTTTCAATTAAATAATCGTCAATGTCTGCTGTCTTTATAAAATTACAACATCCATAACCAACATTTTCTTGATCTTTGATTGGACGTTGAAAAGACACATTGTTTTCAGACATAAAACTTTTTTTTATTTGCTTGCCATGAGGACTACATAATTTAAAAGTAATAACACGATTTATAAAAGGTCATTTTAATACTGCATCGTAAGGTGTAGATCTCATCATTATGTATAATCCAATTTCTTCTTTTTCATGATTATCGCCTTTCATGTTGATATTGATTTTCAATAAAAATTGGTAATTTTTATAATAAAAAGGAACACTATAATAAGCTTTGCTTTCTTTTTTTAACAACTCCTTAAAACTTTCAAACATCCATATTTTGCTACCATGACAGTTTTTATTACACATTTCTTCTAATATCGATACTCGAAAATCTAAATTCGTTATTTTCTCATTATATAATCCATTAAATAAAATACTCGGATTGTCAGTGTAAATAGTAAACGAAGGTGTGCTAGCCATATTTTTTTTTACTAATCTAAAAAATAAAAAAAATTATAGAAAAAAAATTAAAAAAAAAATTTATTTTCCAGTAGAACCAAAACCTTTCTACGTCTTTATTCATTGACATTTTCACTTGACGACAACAACAACCATCAATTTCTATTACATTTTTTATAGCTTTAAACATTTTCACAAATCCCATTTGAGCAACTGCATCTCCACGTTTAATAATATAATTTTCTTCGGATAGATTCGTCAATAGGACTTTAATTTCATCTTTATAATCAGCATCTATTATTCCTGGAGCATTCAACACCACAACACCATTTTTGTAAGCTATACCTGATTTTGAATATACATGTCCTGCTAAATTTGAATCTATTCCGTCGATATAAACTCCAGTACTTACTAAAATACGTTGATGTGGTTGAAGTAAATAATCCTTTGTGCTTCTTAGATCAAAACAAGCGCTCTCTTTTTTTTCATAAAAAGCCCATTCTTGACTATCTCTAATTTCGAGTCTTTTCAACTCTTTTACTTCATAAAGAGACCATTGATCTTGTTTGCGATGTGCATCTCTTATTTTATCATCTAAAAAAAATTTTAAATACATACATTGTGCTTTTTTTCTAAAGAATAAACTACATGTTCTCTTTTTTCCTTATGAGAAACAATACAATTTTTACAAAAACTTAATTTACAAAAATAACAAGTAAAACAAAACAAATATTTTTTTCACAGAGTTCGCAATAACCAAACTAATAATAATAAACTTCAAATTGTTCCAGATCATTTTTGTTTAAAGGTCTAATAAAAAGTTCGTTAATATAAAGTAATAACGATACATTTGTAATAAATTCGGTATCTAACCACATATTTAAAAATAAATCGTCTATATTTTTTACTAATATTCTATCGTGTTCTTCTACAACTAAAGACTTTTCTAATTGAATATCGCGATTAAAATTTTTGTATTTTAATTTTACAATTTGCAATCTTGTGTTTTCATAATAAGCTGTCTTGACCAAAAGATGTTGATGATTTGAACAAGTTTTTTTCCCCTTTATATAAAATGGTAGTCATAACAACATCATCTCTATCATTAAAATAGAATTAAAATATCAAAGTACAAAGTTTAAAGTACATCACACCACATTGAACTTTAGACTCTTGATTAGGAATTAACATTTTTTTAAAAAAACTTGTTTAGTACTTGTTTTTTTAACTCTCTTTTCAACTCAAACAGTATAAAAAGAGTTCATTTTCATTTAAAAATTTATTCACAACACAACGAAAACAAAATGGCAGAGTTTGAAACTGTTTACTGCAACGATAACACTGCAACGATAACATATTAAATTTGCAGATTTAGCAGCTGCTACTTTGTGGCTTATTGAGTTTAAAGAAGAAAAAAATGTTAAAGATAAACAATATTCCACTGTTCCTCTCAAACCATTGGCACAATTTAACTATCATAAAAAAGAATTGATTTACAAACCAAAAAATGAGGGATGTGAAATCTTGTTACCATGGAGATATAGAGATATGTGCGATCTCAACAAAACAAATTATTTGTTTAGATCCGAACTGAAATTAACAAAAGACGACAACACATTTAAAATGTCCAAAGGTGAAGTTACTAATAATGTGGTTTTTAAACTTAATCATAACAAAATGACCAAAAAAGTATTGCAAAGTTTGATGGTGAGTATGAAAGATGCTCAAAACAAAGCCTATATGACAATGGCTTACCCTAAAACTCGCATATTAAAAACAGTCGAGTTTAACAGTTTTGATATACGATTAGCAAAAGAAGAGGACGAAATTCATGTTACAGAGTACGAAAGATTGTTGGCTATGTAACCGACTTTCCACAACACGTTAATTAAAAATGGTGTTCCCAGAAATTTGAATCAAAATTTCAAGAGAGCTTGTGGTGAGCTTGCTGAAAGCGAAACTATAAAAGCTAAACTCGAACCAGAAGTACCAGAAGTACCAGAAGAAGACGAAGATAAATTTTTTTGAAATTTTTTTAATTGAATTAAAAAACCTGTTTTATTAATAAAAAACTTGTTTTTTTTTTCTTATCTCTATTTCCTGTATAAAGGGTAAAAAAATAAATTCTAGTTCATTTTTGAAAGAGAAAATGACTAGCAAACAACTCGACGAAAGTCTCATTAAAGCTGTTCAACTTTTTTATCCAGATAATGAATTACATCCTATGTTGTTTGAATTTCACAACTTAAATAACACGTATGAAGAATGGCAAGATATTATATTTACTTATTTAAAAAATTTTAACTTGGAGCTGAACTTGGAAGAAGAAAAATACAAGGATTTGTATTATATCTTTATTGTTAAAGATGATGAAAATTGGTTTCATTTGTTTGAAAAACCTTCTCGTCGTTATATGAACTTTGCAGAACAATCACTTTCATGGAGAACAAGCATGCTTGAAGTATGTCGCATGATAAACTATGATTTTTTAAATATAATCAAAACAACAGTAGAAAAACAACACGAAGAATTCAAAATAAAACTAGAAGAGTTTATTAAAGTATATAAACTTTATTACTAATCAAAAAACATGGAAAAGAAATGTACTTCATGGAAAAACAAACGAAACCGTCTTTAAAGTATTATTTTTTGTTTCCTTATCTATCTAACAAATGGGAGTATGATAACTTGAAAAAAAATTGTAAAATATTAAATCACGTTTATCCAGCTTGCATAGACCAACCGCCATGCTTTTCGTTTAACGATAAAGTTTTTCATAATGCTTATTACACTATTTATGCGCCTGCTCCTATTTATGAATATTTTATACAAAAAAAAGTACATCAAGAAGGAGATAAAGTTTACATTCATAAAGCCTTTGAACGTTGTAATTTTCACGAAAAAAGTTTAATTGAAATGTTCCCTACAGCTCAATGGTTTTTTTTCTTTAAAAGAAACTTTAACATTTCGATGGTATTATACAGAAAAGAGGACGAAGTTTATAATTACAATACTAACGAAATAGTATCGAAACAACCTATACACAAAAACACAAAGTATACCAAATATTATCTCACCGCAGGATTATAAACAAGACATTTTTTTATTTTTGTATTTTTTTTTCCATTTCAAAAAGTTGATACACAAGATTGTTTATTCTAAATATATTTTCAAAACATTCACATTAGTCTTTTTTTAGTTTGTAAATACATTTGATATTGTCTTTTATAAATTTAATAAAATTCGAGTATTCTTCGACATAAATTCTGTATAATCTCGTACGTTGATATTTTCTATAAATCCGTTCACAAAATCTTCTAAATACAATGAAAACGTCAATGTTTCATATTTAGGGCAATGTTCGTGGGTATGTTTTTTCATAAAGCTATGTTGATAATGTTCTAAACATAAACTTTCATTGTTAAAATAAATAGGTAGTTTACACAATTTTGGAAATAGTAATTTATTTAAATCGAATGTATATATTTTTTGTTCATTTATTGTAGACAACACATCTTTTTCCATGTTCCCACCTTGATAAAAAACAAGATTGTATTCAAATTTTAATAATATAATTTTTAAATAATTCACAACGGAGCAGCAAAATATAATTTCACTGGTATATTTGAATGTGGGATAACATTCTAACCCATGAATATTCTTTAGACAGTATAAAAATACTTTTTTATCCTTTTCTTCCAAGTTTTCAAACTTTTCACACGGTATGTCTTGTACGTGATAAAACTTTTTATCGCTAAGTGAACGTAAATATAATTCTCTAATACAGTTTCTTCCCCACTTATGAATCTGACGATTAGTTATAAATTCAAAATCTAACAACCACAACTGAAAAAAAAGCTATTTTATTAAAAAAAGAAGCGTGTTTTTTTAATAGAACGAATAAAAAAGTATAAAAAATCAATTAAAAAAATTTTTTTTACATTTTTTTAATTAAAAAAATAAATCGTGTTGATAGCATCATTAAAAAAAGTCATAACAATTGCGCAGTGTGAGCGCTTGATGAAGTGTCTAAAAGATATAAACATTATGAATACAAATCTGGAAATTCTTCATCTTCATCTGATCACGTAGAAGAAGAACATTTTACAGATAAAAAATCATTTGATTTCTTACAAAATGTACTCGATTCGAAAAGGATAACATTAAATTCTTATAGTATTGAAAAATGTTTTAAAAACAGTCAATTTAATAATTTACTCGAAACTCCTCAACTTTGTCCTCTTCATCTCAACTTCTTTGACGATTTGAAAGAACTACACGGTGATAACTATGTAGTAGAACTCTATAAAGCCAAGTTTACTCTTTTACTACTAGAAAGAGATATCAAACCTACTATGGATCAAACAGATGGTGATCAAACAGACGGTTTTGTGGATACGTTTACTACAAAAGTAATACCTACCGTCTTTCTTTGATAGAAAAACTAGATGGTGCTTTAAAAAAGAAATCAATTAAAAGAAACATTGAAGGAATTATAAAGGAAGGAACCAGCAATAAAAAAAACTTTATTTGTTAATATATTACACGCTGTTATAACACTATTTATTACGAGTTTTTTTAATTTAGAAAAAGAAGAATAAAAAAAATGGCTACTGATGAATCTTTGTCTCGTTTTTTTAAAAATTCAGAATTTAAAAACTAATTTATAGGAATATATGCTTTTGATGAACTAAGTCAAACAAAAACTCATATTCATATTATTAATTAAATGAAAAAAAATGGCTCATTTATCATTTACAACAATGAAACCACAAAACAAGCAGGTCAACATTGGAGAGTGTTGATGAAAATAGACAATGCTCATTTTTTTTGTTTTGACAGTTTAGGAGAAGAAAGTGTATAGCAACAAATTCCAAATCATTTAAGATTTAAGAAATATTTGTTTGAAGCAGTAGAAAAAATCAATAGCAATATACAAATTAATACTATTAACATAAACTACAATAAAATTGAAATTAATTCTTATATACGACAATCGAATCATGTTCCTACAGAATGGACAGCAGAAAATGGCGAATTTTATTGGTTTACCAAATTTATTTTAAAATATAGCGAAATGAGTGGCAATCAAAACGTATTTTTTTCATACAATAAATTTCCTTTTCAATGGAATGATAGTAGTTTATGCGGAGCATTTGCCGCTTATTTTGTAGCTCTAGTCTTTCGCAGTGAAAATGTATTATATACTGATCAAATATATTTACCTTCGTTGTGCAGACTGATAAACCATTATTTTTACGAAGTAACAACTCTTCATTTCTCTTCACTAATTCAATCAAATCTCTATTCATTTTTTCAATTTATTAAAAAAGAGCTCTTTCAACACCTTGATAACAATGCCAAACAACTGTTTGAAAAAGACATGCAATTGCATTTATATATGAAAAAACAGGAAAATCTGGAACGTGATCTATTGTCTATGAAAACAAAACAAATTCCTTTGCATTATGATATTTATGAAAACCAAATATTAGCTCAAAATGCAATTAAAAGATTTTTAAAAGATCCAGGATTCTAAAGAACAAATTATGAAGCTACGTGGGACAAATTATCACTATTAGATATTCAAGCTATTCCATCTGTAATGAACGAGGTAAATATTTATTATATGATTCAAAATGAAATGGATAAAATTTATGCAAACAATTACTCACAATTAAAGACAGCCAATCAATTTTTAGATGTACCTATTGATGATGTCATGACTAAAAAAGAAATAAAAAGGATGATTGCTCTGAATTTAATATAAAAACAAACATGAAGAGATCATCGTACACACTACTCGAAAAAGTTATAGATGAAAAATGTGTATCATGTAATGGTTATGGAGAACTTTATTTTCTTGTCTTAAGAGAAAAAAAACATCGGTTTATTAAAAAATTATACTATATACGTGCTAAACAACCAAGTGTGGATTTTTAACACTGTCACTAAAAGAGCAGCAAAAATACATCTTCACAAGACTCAATGTTTGACTTGCAATTGAACAAAAATAATCACCATCAAACGATATAAAAAGAAAAAAGAAGAAAATCAAAACAATTTTTTATTTGCACATATTTATTCATTAAATGAATTAATAGAATATTTTTTTTACAACTGTTTTTTTTTTATACTTCAAACACTTTATCCGGAGGCATATAAGGGTTTGCGGGTTTTGTAACAACACGAACAGGAGCCGTTTTTGCTTTTTTGCCTTTCCACGCTTTTTTTATATCGTATAACATCGAACCCACTTGCAATGCGTTGGTTACATTTTTAGGAGTTATAAAATCAGCTAGTCCTCTTCCTCTTACGTATCTTCGTATCCTCTTTCTCTTACTTTTACGTGTCTTAGATCTATAATGTCTCTTTTGTTTTTTTTGTTGATAAACCATTCTTGAGAATTGATAACATATAATGAAAAATTTTTCAAAGGAATTTCAAAAAAATGTTTTTTTCCATCTTCATATATAAACACAATATTGAGATTATCATCAGAACGAGTTACTTTAATAATTTGTCCCTGTTTTAAACAATGTGACAATGAAAAATCTCCCTTTGCTTAACTATTCGTTTTAAATAGTGGAATATAAAAATCTTCTAATTGTGGAAACGGATAACAAATCTCTGCATAAACTTCAAAACTCATTTTTTTATGTTTGCTTCTTCAAGTAGCCAAATGTTAAATGACTCTTTAATAACATCAACAAAGTCTTCATATACCATTTCAAATTCGTGTTTGTTTTCGTGATAAATAAAATCAATATGAGCTTTATTATTTACACGAGTTACTTTGATTTGTTTACTTCCATCCAAACGAAAAAATAATTTGAAATTACCCTGGACTTGTTTTAAACTATCATCCGTTGTAAAGAAAGAAGTTTCTAAATTATTAATCGATTTATAAAATTCGTTTAAACAAGTTTTAAACTCCATTTTTTTCAATAAATTTTGTTCAAATAAATTTTTTTTATTTTTAAAAAAAAAACTAAATTTATAGTCTTTTTTTTAAAAAAAAAAAAACAGAAAAAAACACTATTAAATATTTTTTTTATCAATATATTTTCGGTATTTTTATTACCGACATAAAACACACCCTCGTTTTTATGAGATATACAATACAATTTATTTATAATGTCAAAATCCAAAACAAATCCGCCAAAAAACGTAGATGTTTTTGTGTGACGGTTGTCTTTGTTTCCACCTACAATTTCAGCAATATCGTTTTCGTATTCGTAAGTTAAAATATATTCTCCTCGTGAACTTGGATCTGTTTTTAAATTTTTTAACTTTTCGTTGTTGTGCTTTTTTAAATCTTCTAGTAACCACAAATATTCTTTATAATTTTCTTCAACATGTAGTCGAAATTTTTGAATAAAACATTTTTCGCAATACTTTTTTATATGCGTCTTTCTTTTTGCGTGTTTGCACAGTATTGTATTCATTTTTTTTGTAAATAAACGTTTTTACAAACTTGAGCTTTTTTATAGTTGTTTTTTAATCCGATTAAATTATAGTTTTAAATAAATCGCCAACTAAAGGAATACCTCCTAATAGGTTACCAAGGAAACCTTTACCACGTTTTCTAAGTATACGTTTTAGTCCTTTACCGATTAACGAATGATGTGATCTAGGATAAGATCTCGATTTTCGATGAACAAAAATATATCTTTTGGCGTTTCTATGACCTCTATGTCTTCTATGTCTCATTTTTAAAAAAAATTTTTTTTTTGTTTACCACTTTTTTATTTATATACTTAGTTTTTTTTCAATAACACAACAGTGTTTTTTCTACAAATTTAACAGTTTCTCTTTTTATGTTTTCAATGACCGCCTAATTGAGCAATAGATTTCCATATTTTTCCAAAAGGTAATTTACCATAAAGATCTGCTACAAGTCCTCTTCCGCGTTTTTTCTTCCTTTTCCTCTTCTCGTTTTTTTACGATAATATTTTTTTAAAAATATTTCATTTCTTTGTTTAACGCGATCCACTTTTGTTAAAACAAAACGATATATCGGTTTCCCTACTCGATCCAATTCGCGATTTTGTTTATTATTTATATACTTGCTTTTTGTTTTTCGATAACACATGAGTGCTTTTCTACAAATTTGACGCTTTATTTTTTTCAAATTTTTCTTAGCTTTTCTACGTCTTAGAGCTCTTAATTCTGTATTATTAGGATCGGTTAACTCGTTTTCATCAAAAGAGGACCTATCAAAAAATTCAAAAAAAGCATCTCTATGAAAAGGATATTTCCCATCTATTGTAAATTTTGGTAATTTAGTTGTATATTTCGGTCTTAAATTACTTTTATAAAGTGACGGTTTTGAAAATAAATTTTCGTCTTACAATCATCCGTGAAAAATCAATATCATCTGCAGCCATTTTTTTATTAATCTGCTTACTAGTAAGCGTCCCCTGAAAGTCAGTGAACGTATGCCCCCCTGCGTTAACATTGAACTTTCTAAACTTTCTAGACATTACATCAGTGAGCGGTATGAGCGCCCCCTGTTTTAACATAGAATGATATGATATGCCTTAAGCGGGATTTGAACCCACGGCGGGTAAATGTCATGGTGTTTGAAACATAGTGCGGAATGCTAACATGATACAGCATTTTCTTTTCATTGCATAAAGTTGCATCACTTTAGCTTTTATTTCGCGTTAATCTGTAGAGATTAAATTTTATAAATAAAATGCGTGTTTTTTGTTAACAAAATCAAATGGCACGAACAAAAATTGTAAGTCGCAATAAAAATAATATAATGACTGAAAGTGTTGAATCACAAGAGTTAAATTTTAGAGAAGAAGTAATTGTAATCGAAGACGACGATGAACAAACAAAAAGAGTTTTTGATATTAAACCCGATATACAAAAATAATGACAAACAAAATGACAAACACGACGTACATTTTACAATCGAAACACATAAAAAAGTAAGTTGTAAAACTTTTTTTTTTTGTTATAAAAAACATCTCGTCTTTTTTTAAGAGTCTTTTTTATTTTTTTTAGAAAAAATAAAAATAAAAATCGTGAAAAATACGACACAAAAATAAGAAATGAGTTTTATGTGAAAAATTTTTTACAGGAATACAATAAATTATAGTTTATTTGTCTCTATATTTTCGTCTTATGTTTGTTTCATTTAATTGTTGTTTAATACCGACATATGATTCAGCAGTATAAACCCAGCGTTTTATTCTTTTACCAACTCTTCCAAGTTTACGGTTTGTTTTATTATCTTTATATCTGTTATTTGTTCTTCGTAAACAAGATAATATTCTTTTACAATTGCTCGGTAAATACTGACTTTCAGTCTGGGTTGATGTTGAACTCTGTTTTGAACTCGTTTGTGTTTGAACTGCTTTTTTTGTTCTAGGAGCTGTTGTTTTTGTACGCGCCATGTTGACAGTTTTTAATGATCTAGGAGTATATCTTACTTTAGGCATTTATATAAAAAAATAATATTTTTTTATTTATAACTATTTTTTTGTTTATTACAACAAACAACATGGTTTTTTTTATAAAAAACAGCTTTTTTTTTAGCCAAAAATGGAAAATATTAGAATCAATAAAACATGGTATCCTTTGGAAAAGGAAAATGTGTTTAAACTCTATCTCAAAAAGATAAAAAAAAATACCGCTTACAATTGTCGCGCATTACGATCCTGTAATTGGTAAATGGGTAATTTTTTTTAATTTTTTTTAAAAAAATTTAATATTATTAATAACATTTTTTTCTTTTTAGATTATTATTATTCTTTTCCTTCCAGACAAACGCCTGGCAATCGCAAATGATTTAATTGAAACGCTCAAAAAAAAGCAAAAGCTAGACTCTTCTTGTAAGTTTTTAACTTTAGTGATTTTATTAATAAAAAATAAATATTTTTAAAAAAGTTTTCTTTTTTTATTTAGAACCGCGATATACAGAGAGTGAAATATTGTAATTTTTTTTATAGAAATAAATTTTTTGTAGTCTTTTTTTTTTTTGATTATTTCTATTTTTATATATACATAATATTTACTTTTTTTATAATATCTTAGAAAAAAATGATAAAAATAATAATAAATACTATAGCAAAAGAACTTCATACACATTGGAAGCAATTGGCAATTTATTTAAATTTTAAAAAGAAAGAAATCAAAAAAATCGATATAAATTATACCAAAAACTTTGATAAAATAAAAACTTTTTTAATTATTTACATTACGCATCACAAAGATAAAAAAAGAGCCATAAATCATTTATATTATGTATTAGCAAGATGGGAAATTGAAACCAACAAGCAAGAACTTTTATTTAATTTATTACAATGTAAATTAGTTGTATTAAATAATTAATATTTTTATGTAATATTTTTTTAGCAAAAATAAAAAAATGAATTTTATGCAATTAAAACTAAAAACAGCAGCACATTTGCAAACACAATGGCAAACTTTAGCAGAATATCTCGACTATTAAAAGCGTAAAATCGAATGTATACAATGTGATAATCATAATACCAACGAAAGAATGATGAGACTTTTAACTTTAATTTATCAAAAAAAAGCAAGCGAAGTCGAAGCAGCTTGTGCTTTATATGATGCGTTATGGACTTGGACTATTGACATTTCAACAAAAGAAAATAATTTAGAACTTATAAAAAATATACAAGAGACTATGGAAATAATTACAAACTTTATATTGCAATATTTTTTTTTTTTAATTTTCTTATTCTTTTAGCAAACTAATATAATAAAGAAAATGAAACAACACATCAAAAAATGCGGATGGTAAGTATATACACTTTTTTTCTTTATATATTTTTTATATTTTTATACATTTTATTTTTTCTCTTAGTTATGGAGAATATATCAACGAGGAGACTATTTGTTACCACGACTTGTTATTCTCAAAGCAAGAAGAACAGGATTTGGAAGAATTAATCGATTTAGAAGAAATAACAGAGGAAGAATACGAAAAATATTTAGAGATTACAATTATTACAAGAACAAATGGAAGAAATGGAAGAAACGGATTATATTAAAGAGTTAAAAAAATAAATGTTAGAAGAAGAAGCAGAAAAAGAAATAGAACAAATAGAAAAAGAAATTCCCGAAATTTTTAACGAAGTCGATTTGGAACAATATGTCTTGGACGTTATAAATAAAATGGAGGAATTACCTGAACTCATTTTGTAATTATTTTTTTATTTGTAAATATATCTTTTTTTTAGACAACTAAAAAAATGAATAATAATGATAATTTTGATGATATGTTTCCCGGTTTTGTCGATGTGTTGGAAGAAGATAAAGAAAATAAAGAAGTAGAAAATATATCATTTGACAATGTATTTAACGAACAAGAACACGTCATTTAAGATATCGAAATGGACGACTTTTTTTATATTTAACTTATTAGCTGTCATTACTAACTTTTTATATTTAATTTTATATTTTTGTTGTTAAAAAAAAAGACTGGTGTATTTTTTTATAGTTTTTTATATAAATAAATGTTTTTTTTCAGTAACTAATAAAAAAATGGACAAATTTCCATGCTGGTTTTTTGGCAAAAAATTAACTATGGATCAACTTATGAATCATCAAATCGAATGCACCAAAGACAAATTGGAACAAAACCACTATCATGAATGTTTTACATGTAAACAAAAAGTAAAAGATTTATTAAATCACGAGTGTGATTATGAAGTGATCAAAAATGAACCAAAAATATGCTTTTTAGCAACACTGTTATGGATGATAATTACTATGAACATTCTGTTATTTGTTTTTATCAGTATAAAGAACAACAACAACAACATATGGAACAAATTATTCAAGATGGTAAAACAAACTTAAACTATTTAAATCTTGCAAACAACTACAACATGAATAGCATTAAAGATCTTCAAGAAATTATTGCTAGACAAATTGGCGATTGTAAAGTTATCTTGCAAAAACAAAAAGAACACGAACAAGAAGTTAAAAATCTAAAAAACAAAATTTTCAATTACAACAAACCTTGGAAGAAACCAACAAAAAAATGATAGAATTAAAAAAACTCACCTATGACATGTTAACAAATCAAGAAGATATACAAGATCTCAAACAAGAAATAACAAAACTTAATCAAATCGTAGAAGAGAACGCCACAGAATTCTTAGTACTAAAAAAATCAAATCATCAACCCAAAGAAGTAAAAGTAATGCAACATATCTTTAAAGACATTCAAATCATCAAACTAGATCAAATGAATCTCAGATTACTATCAGATGAACCATTTTATTCAGAACCCATTTTCACATCAGAAGGTTATCGATATCGTATAAACATTTATACTCGAAATAGCAACGTAAACAATCTAGCCATTTACTTTCAATTATTACGAGGTGACCTTGACGATGCTTTAAAATAGCCTTTTACCAAAAAAATCATTTGTACCTTGAGAGAAAAAGTAAAATTTTTTGCTCGCACTGTTACGAATGATAATTATCTTCAAATTTTAGACAAGAGTTCTTTTGAGAAACCTAGCGAAGAATATAATGTAGCTGTTGGTTTCAACAATTTCTTTTCACACGAAGAACTAAAACAATTTATTATTAATAATAATTTATTTATCACCATTAGTATTCAATAATATATCTTATGTAAAAAATGTATTCTTTCTTCTTTTTTTTATATGCATTTGTATTTTTTATCTTTAATTATTATACATTATTTTTTTAGATTAACTAATAAAAAAAATGAATGCAATAGAAATATTCAGACAAATCAGTCTGGAACTAACCATTGCCAACGTGAAATCTATCAAATTTATGCTCAGAATACCGTTTGGAATCAGAGAAACTTTAAAAAATGGTTTGGATATTGTAGAGTTCTTTAAAGATAACATTATACAAAACGAACAAGGACATATTTACGATTCATTAGAAAACAAATTAGAATACTTACTTGTATTGTGCAAAGCTATTCATCGAATGGATATTGTCAATAAATATAAAAATCAAATACCACGACTACCTACTTATGAAGAAAGCATAGTGAAAGATTTACCACCTGTTTACTCTCCACCCAATACATTTTTTCCAAGTGCTATCGTAGAAGCTAAACAAGAAGAACTATTAAATTTTTATCATTTTCTTAATGCAGAACCACCTGAATGTGCCCAAGAACCTGAATTTCTCTAAAAACTTTTTTTTGTGAAACAATTCATAGTTTTTTTACTTGTATAGTAAAACTATGACTTGTTTCCCAAACAACATTTTTTATTGTATTTTTTTATATATTTGCAATTTTTTTAGACAACTAATTAAAAAAATGGGCAGCAACTGGGGTAATATTGTCTTCATACTTGATAAAGAATTTACTTCATTTCACTACTTTCTACATAAACGTGGAAAACAAATGGAACGAGAAAAAAAAGTCAGAAAAGTGGACAAAAAACAAGTGATCGATATCTTTATTTGGAAAACATTCGTTCTCACATTAAAAACTTTGAAGACCAAACAGCGATTTGGTTTAACGCAGACGAACGACATTTTTCTTATTATCTTTTTATTACGATGATAGTACATTGGATAAATCAAACAATTTATTCAACGAAAACCAATCTCAACTCACCTTGAAAGATTTATGTAAAAGAACTTTATCACATCAACGAATTCGATTTGAATTTGAACAGTTACAAAATAAAATCATTTCTCTATTTGATAAAACCAACCTACCACTCACCAAATGGAAAAATAAAGATAATATTAGATTACCTTTTATAAAAAACGCATTTATTATGATACACCTTTTATAAAGAGACATTTATTGTTTTATCATCTACAAAGACGTTATCTTTATAATTTAATCATTTACTTTTTACAGAAATATCGTATTTTGCTGATTCACGTAAACAACTCGAAATAAATACAATGAAAAAACTTTATCAATTAAAAATGGAATATATAAACTGGGCCAAACAACAATATTTTTATACTACTGAACCTTGTTTTATTCATGTTGATATTGCAAATCAATTTTTTTAATTTTTTAGATAACTAATAAAAATGCAAAATTACGAAAGAACCAAAAACTTTTACGAATACAAGTTCATCCACATTGTAAGTTGGTTTATAATTGAATCAGAAAAGATCATGGATCAAGACATAAAATCGTTAAAATAATTATGTAAAAGAAAATTAGCTATTAGAAGAACTAAAATTGAATTGGAATTATTAAAAGATCAGCTTGGATTTTTATATTCTCGGTTCAATTCTGAGGATTTTTTTGATATTAATTATAAATTGTCTTTTTTAAACGATCATAATTTATTTTTTTGGATACAAAGAAGAATTATATTTTATTTACACCAGTTATTTAGATCACACTATTATATTCCTTTTATTAAAGATGAAGAAGTTCAATTTTTTTATAATTGTATTATAAAATATGCTCATTGGGCAGTAGATCAATATTATTATATTATTGAAAATATTTTATACATTACAAAAATAATATTTTATATTTATAGCTAGTAAAAAATGATAAACTATGTTACGCCAAAAATAAAAAAATACCAAAAAAAGTCCGTCAACAAATAAAAGGTATAAATTTTTTTTATTTTTTAATCATCAAATTTTTTTATTTATTTAAACTATTTTTTCTTTTTTACAGCAATGTATCCTTACTTTTTTCGATTGCAAAAAGAATCCTTAGCACACTCACGTTTATTAAACGAACGTTACTTTTGTATGAAAAAATGTGGCATTTGCCAAGCTTGCAAAGTCGAAAAAAAATAATTTTGTATTCTTTTATTCCTTATTTTTTTTATTCCTCATTTTTTATACAACTTTATACTAACATTATTTTTTTATAGATATAAAAAATGAATATTAATAATAATGAAAACTGGGATATGGAACTTGATGCTCCAACTTTCGATTTCCAACAACCCAACTTAAAACTAAAAAGACCTCTCAGAGGTCTTAATTTTGTAAAGTGTAGAAAATTAGAAGTGAGAAACTTAAAAACAAAAAAAATAGAAGAAGAAATAGAAGAAAAATGGATATGTGACGCCCCTCCCTTTGAGCTCAAAGAAGAGTGGATATGTGACGCTCCCCCATTTAATTTAAATTGTAAATACTATTATGAATAAATTTGTAAATATTATTATGAATAAATTTTTTTATTTTTTTATCAAACTAATACAATGATTGAAAATTCAAATTGTCTGGTGAAAAAAATTGTTTTGACAATAGAAGAAGCATTATTCGTTTGAAAATGTTTAGAAAATTTAACAAAACATTCGTTGAAGAACTCGATATATATAATTCTTTCATCACGATTGGAAAAGAAAAACACCCAAGCATAACGTTTGAGAATTTCGTCAAAAGAAACTACCCTATTTTCAGGGAACAGTATTGTAGTTTTTAATTGTAACAGATTTTTTCATATAAAAAATGACCTTATCCTTTATTTTTCTGCGCATGCGCATGACCTCATTTATATTCTGGACTTTTTTAGCATTATTTTTTTTCTCGGATTATTTTTTATCGGATTTTCGGTTTTGACCGGTTTCTAATTTTTTTTTTGAGCTTTTTTTGAACAAGGACGGATGTCTTCTTAGTCTTAAAACTTTTCCAACATACTATATCATATATATATATATATATATATATATATATATATATATATATATATATATATATATATATATATATATATATATATATATATATATATATATATATATATATATATATATATATATATATATATATATATATATATATATATATATATATATATATATGTATATATGCTTTATTATTATTATTTTTCCGCTGTCAATTATGTCCACGAAAATAAAACTGGTCAAAGCCAATACGACCCTCATCAGTAGGCTATATGAACTTGAAGAATTTCTCATTGCTCCTCAACAGCAAATATAATGAAAGTAAAAATGATCGGAATCTATTTCTAAATAAAGTAGCACATTAGCAGAAACAAAGACAGAAAAAAGAACCAAGTTTTATATTGTGGGACTAGACAAATATGACGAAAATAAACAGGCAGCCGAGAATTTCTTTAGAGTTGTTGGTTTTGACACCTCAATTACTGTGAGAGTCAGAGGTTTTAACCTCAAAAAACCTAACACAGAACTCAGAAAAGTAAAGCTTTTGCAGGTCACAGTGAAAGACTCTGAATCAACTTGTTTCTCCGCGCAGCGGCCAGGTTCGTCAAGGTTCGTGTTTCGGAGTTAGAGAGTTAAGAGAGGATTATAACCACAAGTAGCCTCCTCATCTGTAGTGGCCTTCAAAGCAATAGGAAGGTGAGTTATAAAAAAAAATCGCATGCCTTGGTCTTATTGAAAGCCAGGCATCACAGTCTCATCACATCTGAGTACAAAGATGTGTTTGCTAAAAAAGACCGAGCAGAGGCAGAACAACACGAATTCAACACACTGAATTGCAAAAAGAAAGAGCAAAATAATGAATTCGCAAAAAAAAAGCTGGTCAACTCGCTATTTTGTTTCCTTATCCATTAACGCCTTAAATGCGTTAAGCCAATAAACACACAAGTATCAGCTGCTCACCACAGATCAGTCTTTGTCAACATCAAAACATTGCAGAGACTATTGCTAATGACTCAAAATCAAAAACCACAACATACATTGTTAATGAAATTTCACCCCACCCCCGCCCTAGCAAAAACTAACCCTGAATCAGCCTCAACAATCCCAACCGGTACAACCGTCAAGTTTTAATGTCTCGACCATTACCTCAACCCCAACCATTACCTACCAAGCCTCGACCATTACCATCAATAAAACGTTTTACTGTCATACTTCATTAGCACGAATAATCAAAAACTTGTTTAGTAAAGGTTTTCAGGAACATCAGTTTCTGGGCAAATAATCCATGCTCATTAAATCAAACGAAACAAAACGAAAATGAAATGAAATGAAGCGAAAATGAAATCAAACGAAATGAAATGAAATGAAACGAAAACGAAAAACATACTCACTTAATCAAACAAAAATACAATCAATCACCGAGCATAACCACCTACATCTTATTGTTCTTGCTGAGACGTGCTTTACTGAGTCTTCAGATAATGCTATTGAAGGGTAAAACATTTTTTCACAAAACAAGGCCGAAAATATAGGAGGTGGCGTAGCTATCAACTTAAAAAACGATCTTAAATGCACGCTAACAAATATTGAACAACTTAAAAAACTTAAAATTTTTTGTGTGTTCCGCTTATTTTCGACTATTACTGTAGTACTTTTTTTAAAAAGTAGAACTTAAGCTTTTCTTATAAAGTTAAGTATTTTTTATATCTTTTTTTTAAAAAGATTGAAAAAAGATTGAAAAAAGATTGAAAAAATATAAATTATTTTATATTTTTTCAATCTTTTTTCAACCAGAGTATCAACTGTTGAAATAAATGTGTTAAGTATTTACATTTCAAAAATGTTTCTTTTATTCGAAAGTAAAAAGTCTCCTTGTTTACTGCATTAAAATATTCAATTAATGGCTAAAAACCTCATATTTTATCTTTCCATAAACAGTAAAAATGTTAAAATCAAAGTTTTCACATTAGTTTTCGCTCATAGTAATTTATTTCCATAATCTCTTTATAGTCGTTTGAATAAATTACTATAAAGAAACGTTTTATACATTTTCTGCCTCATTGCATTAGGTCAAGACTTAAAATTCGTAAATAATAACATCACCAAATATTTGTAAAGAAAATAAAAGATGATTTTTTACAAAGATAAACCAATCAGAATGCATACGACATAAAACGGCAATTTTTGAAAACGAAAGAGCCTAAACGTAATATTTTTCTTTGGATCTCTCCTTAACTACACTGAGCTAGCGTGGCCGAGTGGTTTGCAGAGCTTCTGGACGAAAAAGCTTTTGTTTGAATCCTACCACTTGCGCCTATTTTATTTCTTTAATTTTTTTTCAAATACAAAACAAAACACTTTTTATGTTTTAAATTATAATATACACAACATATGTAAAGATATTATACACTATAACAAAGAAAAGGATTTTTAAAAAAGCTAAAAATTCTAAAAACATCAAAACACCGGGAGAAATTTATTGCGTAAATTTGTGTCATGTCCTGCGGATGATCTTTAAAAAATTATGATCCGAAAGTTAATAAAGAAAAAATTGAATAAAACAGAAAGGTGCTGTGAAGTAGGGTGTGTCATAACTTTTTTTTTTTAAGTTTCAACAAAAACCTGGTATATCGAAAACTTGTGTACAACTTATTTAAAACTAGAACCAAAAATAAAAATATGTTAAGCTACCGGTAAGTGTGTTTTAAAATTGCATATTTATGGTAAATTTTTCGTAATTAGCTTTGAACCTAACCACAGATACTGCTTTGCGTCTACGCATTTTTAAACGCAAGAAAATGTTTACACCCATTCACTTTAAGTTCTATGTGTGATATGTGATATCAAAACTATAAAAAGTTGTCAACTTATAAATTGTCAAACTAATAGTTTTTATGTTATTTTTTTATGTAAAAAAAAAAATTATTAAAAAAAAAATATTTACGCAAAAGTTGGGTTTGTAATCCGATGCTATATTTTTAATCCCGGGATTTCGGCATTACATTGACTTATTCCCGAGATCCTGGGATTTTCAAATACCTGTTGTTGTAAGATTTTAACATACTATTTAAGTAAAGTTTTAATAAAGTTATTAAATTATTCAAAATATATTTAGAAAAAACTAATTAAATCACAAGGAAATTGTTTGGTTTTTTAATAATAGACATACTTTTTTTTTTCTTTTTTTTTGTTTAGGTGCCCCAAGATGACCTAACGGTCTTGTTGCAGAGCACCGCGGAAGTGCATTTAACGAGAAAGTTCACGCCTCCTTCCTTACCGTGACGCAAAAATATGTCCAGACCTCATTACGAACTTCGATCTGCTGCTTCTAAAGCTAGCGGTCTAACCACTGCGCCACGGCAGCACCATAATAATTAAAATATAAAAAATATAGTTAATTATTAAATTATAAAGAATTTGTTGTTTTTATAGATATAATATAAAATGTAATTATTTTTTATTATGTTTAAAATAAGTTTTGAGGAAGCAGGCCACATTTAAAGTTTCATTGGCCATCGACTTTTTATTCTTGTTGCAAAAAGACAGAATAAACTTCAGATTCTACACTGGTTCAATAGTCATTAAAAAATTATAAGCTTTTTGCAAAAAATCACCGCATGTTCTTTTATTTTCAAACAACAGCTTACCTTTTGAACTTTCATTGACAGGCTCACACATCGAATTGATATGCAATTGGTATGACGCAAATGGTTTGCAAATTTGCTATTTAATCATGACAGCGTCAATACATCATCAAGAACTAGAAAAAGGAGCGGTGCAAAGCTTTCTGAGTATATAGATTATGGAACAGATTTTCTTGTATTGGAGTTACCAACGCTAAGAGATCTTCTTTGATATAATATAGAAAGAAATAATAAAAACGAAGAAGAAAAAAAACAAAAAAAACAATAGAACTTATCTGATAAAATACTTAATGAACGATATTTACTCAAAGTTGATTGGTAAATGAATCCATGCAACTGCTTTATTTTTATATCCTGTAACACATATCGAACAACAGTAATATAAAATTACTGCGAGGTTGGTGGATGATTGCAATGCAGCCAACCTCCCAGTAGGCACAGCGATGTGACAAAAACGCGAATTTTACGTTACTTAGGCACGTGACATTTAGGTGACTTTTTGGTCCCCGTAAAATGACCGATTCACGTGATTTATGGACGTGTTTTTCACGTTACTTTTGGCACGTGATATTAAGGTGACTTTTTGGTCCCCATGAACTGTCTAAAAGACGTGCTTTTTACGTTAATTTTGGCACGTAATTTTAAGCAATAATTATGCTTTATAAAACGAAGAGTTTGGATTCGTGTAAAGAAAAAAAAAATAAATCGTCGAGGAAATATTTAATAGTATTAAATTACATGGTTTTATTAGTCTGTATATTAGTTCTTGACATAAACATTTTGAATTTGTAATTAAAGCTGCACTTTTGTTAAAATATCCTCCTTATATCCAATAAGTAATAAGTACAAAGTCATAGATCAGCAACCTACGAAGAGCACGCTTCGATCCACAAAGAGCACACTTCAAACTTAATCTAACGAATCAGTCGATATATTCTCCCATAAAAGCACACTTTAAACATAATCTAACGAATCAGTCGATATTTTCTCCTATAAGAGTACGCATCAAACTTTATCTAATGGATCAGATTTAGCTGAAAAGAAACGAATAAAATCTTTAATAATAATATGATTATTTAATAATTATCTTAAATCACAAACTTTTAAAACAAGTCATACTTGGTAAGTTGCCAACCATTTTGGCAACAAGATTTTCTAGTCGTTTTCTTTTATCTAAATCATTAAATAATTTTAAGAAAACAATACTACATAAAATGTAGAAAAATAAAAAAAGTCATTTGCCTTCTAATTTTATATTCTTATTGCTAAAAAATAAATAAGGATTTAATAAAAAAAGACATAACAAAAAAGGCGACATATAAATAAAAAAAAGAAGTACAAAAAATAAATAAAAGTCTAAAAAAATATTGTTTATCTATATATATTTATATCTAATATCTGTCAATAGATAAATTTATATCTATATATAAAGTTAATAACTGATGCGCATGATTAGAAAAAGACCTGTAGTCACCTTATGTGATGACATCTGATTAAATAATTTGTTTTCTTTGTTTTCCATCTTCTTATATTTGCACTTGTTTCTGCATTAACTTGTTCATACATTAACTCACTAGATGCAAAGGTGACAGCCCACAAAGTTGCTTTAAATGAGTAATCTACAAAGTTTTGAACATTAAATGTAATTTTAGAATGCACACAGAAAAGTTATAATAATTTTTAAAAATGTAATAGTTACCACATAACCACACAACATTATAGTGGGGATTTTATATCATGATTTTCCTACCCATGGTGAGATTTTCATCTTGAGGCTCCTTTTGCTGTGGAAACATTTACCACGGCTAAGGAGCCTCATCTACCCCTAATTATATATAATATATTAAGTATAAAACTAAAAGTATGTATAATAAAGTATTGTCAAATTAGGTCACCAATAAATACCAAGTGCTGAAAATTCAACTCAGAATCAAATTGCATTCTCCAACAAGATATGAACTAAATTAAATTCTTGCTACAGGGTGCGATCATAAAAAAAGACGAAGAGAGGAAAAAGTGAATTTTCTCAAACTTTAAAAGTTAAAAGGTTATCGTGTCTTACTACAGAATGATATTCCTAGGCAATAACATAACAATACCATTGGATCTTCCTAGTCAATAATATTTTATACAGAACTTATCATTTGTCATGTAGTTTAATAAATTTAATATTAAATAATTTATAAAACTTATTTATTATTAAATTAATTACATCGACAAATTTGACAGTCTAAAATATTATATAATAGGGTAGAAAAAAGTATACCTTGTATTTGGGTTTGATCTTTTGCATGTTGCAATATGAGAATTATCTGCCATAACGTTACACAATTTTGAACTAAGCTTTGTAATATATTTGTTAAACCTAAATTGATAAAACTTAGATATAAAATAATATAATATGTTTAGATAAAATATTATATATGTGAAATTTTATTTTTGTCAAAAATGCATTGCGATATTATAAGATATATTATACCCTGATACTTTTTTTATTATTATAAAACTACAATGAAAAATAATTATTATAAAAGTATAATAAAAAGTAATGACAATAATGAATATATAAACTACATATTTCATATAATCATTATATTTAAAAATTTTGAAAATTGTTTGCGGAAAAAATCCTGAAAAAAATCAGAATATTTTCCCCTAATTTTTCCCTTAATTTTGCATTTAGCCAAGTTGATGACAATAATATATACTTTAACTTGCATGTATGGAAAACTTTTTGGATATTTGGAAAAAAATAAATTTCAGAAAAATTTCCGGTATTACGGGAATATCCAAAAAAAAGTAATCCCTGAAACTCAATTATAAAAAAATAGTAAATAAAATAAAGAATATCTTTCGAAGTTTCTAATTATAGATTTTTATTGAGAATAAAAAAAGATCCAAAATACACAATATTTTGGCAACGTAACTTTCATGCTTCAATTAAGTAAAATTGTAACCTGGACGAGGTCACCTAAAATATACATGATTGAAACGTGAAGAAGGAAACCGGGTAAGAGCATGCATCAAACTTTACCTAATGAATAAGTCGATATTTTCTCCAATAATAGCTAGCGACACCAAATTTATCTAAAAAGAAACAAATAAAAACTTAAATAATAATATGAATATTAAATAATAAATCTTAAATCACATACTTTTAACAACTTTTAAGTCTTACATGGTGAGTCACCATATGTTTTGGCAACACAATTTTCTGGTGTTGCTATTTCTTTGATCTAAATCATGAAACAATTTTAAAAAAAAAGCAATGCTATATTTGAGAGAAACTTGCTTTACATATTGGAAGGTTGTCAATATTGAAAGATAAGTATAATGCAGTTTCAAATACAATAGCATCATAATCATCTTTTTGTGGGGAGAACATTGAACAAATCCGCGTTAATAACCTGTTTTATATTGTACATAATAACAATAGCAATAAAAGTCATATAACATATACAATAATAATTTCATAAATACAGTTCAAATATATATATATTAATCATTTAATATTTAAATATTATAAAAAAATGAAATAAATAAGTATTAACCTTATTTAACAAGTAAAGCCCAAGATCAAGATGTCATATATTACAAAAAGATAAAGTATATAATAATAATATATACATATATCAGTAATAAATAACATAACACATTTGTTTATTGATATTATCTTTAACCTTGTTGATAAAAGTCAAATAATAGAAGAAAATCTATTTTTGGTTTTTATCTAATTGACTCTTGAGCAATAATGTATGCAGAAGTTCTACAGACATTATTATTGCTCAAGAATTAAGAATAAGTTCTGCTAGAACTTATAATTTGTCCATGTAGCTTACTTAATTTGATATTAAATTCGTTATAACATAACTTATTTTGTACTAAATTAAGTAAGCAAAATGGACAAATTCGCCAGTCTAAAACATTATATTATAAAGTAGAAAAAAAGCACACCTTGTATTTGAGTTTAATCTTATTTGGGTGGCAAATAGCGACGCTTGGTACTAATTTATTTAACTTAATTTGATGTAATTTGGATATTAGATATTACAACTTAAAACATATTGGACTATTTAGTTTTGTTTTAAATGCATTGCGTTATAAGATATTATATAGGCCAATTTTTTTTTTAATTATAATTAAACTACAATAAAAATTAATTATATCATCATAAGGGGTTGTTCAAATAATACGTGACAGTCTTAGGGGGGGAAGGGGGTATTGGAAAGTGGCACCAAATATGACATGGGGGAGGGGGTGGTGTGCTACCGTGTGACGTGATAAATAACTTTTTAAAATAAATTTTAATCACTGCGTAATTTTTTAAAATTGCAAACTCCGAGATAATTATACACAATACGAAAATTTTCAAGAAAAATGCTATGCAACGACTTCACAAGTAGCCAGCGTTTATTGTTCAACGGAGCGTAACAAATGAAAATAAAAAATTCAAATTAGTTTCTTTCTAAGTTACTTGTAAGTAATCGCAGACAGAAAAAGAAATTTTGATTCTACAAACATGAAAAAACCAGATAATGGGCGATTATTTAAATGCAATTTATGTTACTGTTAAAAAACCAATTTTATTTTTTAACGAATATTTGTATAAATTTACTAAAAATTTTAGTATTAATAGTTGTTTAAAATTTGATCTTAAAACATAAATATAATTCTTGATTGTCATCTGTAAATATTTTAGTTTTAGAGCACTATAATTTTTAATGTTATTGTTATTATTACTTTTAATGTTTTGTGTCACTCTATTATAATGAATTTGTCGAACTGCTTTAGTTACCTTATCATTTTTATTATATATTAAGTTATTT
This sequence comes from Hydra vulgaris, assembly GCF_038396675.1. Lineage (NCBI taxonomy): Eukaryota > Metazoa > Cnidaria > Hydrozoa > Anthoathecata > Hydridae > Hydra > Hydra vulgaris. The sequence continues at coordinate 43,253,021 of NC_088927.1, read as the reverse complement.
AGTTACTATGATACAACATTTTAGTAATAGTAGTACTATCATTAATGCTATTATTAAAACTATCTTTACTATATACTTATTTATCGTAATGATTGTAGGGAAAATTAATTTTTTGTTGTTGATGTTGTTATAGATTAAAAATGTCTAGTGAAAAAGAAAAACTTTACAAATCTATTTATGAATGATATTTAAAAGCATTTGCAAACAAACCGAAGCAAAAGTCTCAAGATGAAACAAATAAAATCTGGTCTAAGATTAAAACAAAGCGCAAAACATTATCCGAATTAAATGTAGAAGTTGAAAAAAACTAAAAGAGCTAAAACAAATCGAACTCCGATATAAAGTTGGTATTTTATGTTACTGGACAAAATTACCGAACCAAGTACCAAATACACCAAAAAAGCGTGTGGTTGAATCTAAAATCAGTTTTGATGGCGTGACTGATGCGACCCCATCAATTTCAACAAGGGAAGAGTGTGAAAAAAAAAACTCTAATTTCTCAAAAGTTTTAACAAAACAAGCCCCGAAACAAGATCAGTTAAAAGATGAAATTTTTATTTTAAAAAAAGATATTGCATATCTCACTGAAATAAAATATTGCAACTTGTTGTCAAAAGTAGACTACCAAATACTAGGGCAAAAGCAAAAACTTTTGGTGGAAAAAAACCGAGATCTTGTACTTCGTCAAAAAGCCATTGAACGCCAGACAGCTACCAGACTAAAAAAAAAGCTATAGAAGCATTAGCTCCAGATATTAGAAAAAGGGTGTGTGGAATTAAAAATTCAGTATCAAAAGGTCGACCGCTAGCCTGTGATCAGGTCTGTTTAATAAAAGCAATAGTAGAGATTGCCATGAAAGGGTCTGCTTCTGATGATAAGAGAAGAACTGAAATGGTTCGAAATGTAAAAACATTAAATGACTTGGTTGAAGAATTGAAAAATCATGGTTACAATCTCTCGAGATCAGGAGTTTACTTAAGATTACTTCCAAGCAGATCATTGAGAACAGAAGCAAAAAGACATGTTAAAACTGCACCTGTCCGGTTAATAAGAGCACATAATTCTGAGCATAAATATCATGCAGACACAAAATTTGCCAAATCATCCCTTGAAGAACTTGCGGCAGTTTTGGGTCCTAAAGAAGTGACGTTTCACTCCCATAATGATAAAACCAGGGTGCCAATTGGATTGACAGCTGCAAGCAAACAAGCACTAATGATGATGCATATGGAGTACAAGGTAACTTTAGCTGATCATAATTTTGTAATTACTCCTCAACACAAACTTTTTCCTTCAGTAATTGCAGCCATAGAAATTAAAAAGGAATGCATGGAAAAACAAGCAGTCACATACTCTGGCACAACATACATAGCAATCAGATGTACAAAACATGATTCATCAACAGCACTTAGTCACTTAGAAGACATGAACAGAACAGACCATCTTCCTGCATTTAAAAGCAGCTTATTTACTGAAGATGGAGTTAGCAAACCAGTCATGATTATAACTGTTAATGGTGGGCCAGATGAAAATCCAAGATATGAAAAAACAATTCATTGTGCCAAGGCTTATTTCAAAGAGCATGACCTTGACGGAATGTTTGTGGCTACTAATGCTCCTCGCAGAAGTGTCTTTAACAGGGTAGAGAGAAGAATGGCTCCTCTAAGCCATGACCGAGCAGGAATTATGTTTCCATTTGATCATTTTGGAAGCCATCTTAATTTAATAGGAGAAACAACAGAAAAAGTTATGGAGAAGACAAACTTTGCCAAAGCAGGTGAAGTTCTTGCACAAATTTGGTCTAGGACAGTCATTGATGGATTTGAAACTAAAGCCGAGTACATAAAACCAACCAGTGAAAAATGTGTACAGTTAAAACATTTCGGAGCAGAGTGGGATGCTAAACATGTCAGAGAAAGTCAATACTTCCTTCAAGTTGTAAAATGTAGTGATCAAAAATGCTGTGGTCATCGTCGCAGCTCACTGCTTCATCTTATTCCAACTGGTTTTCTTTCACCACCAATTTCTTTGTTCCAAGGAGAAGATGGTCTTGAATGCAATAATACAAATAACAACTTTGTATCTCTCTTTTTAAACTTATCACTTTACAAAACAATTTTGCAAAGAGGTAATCCCAATGGATTGCCATACGACTACTCATGTCCATGCATTCAAAATTCCTTACCAAAAAGAATTTGTACCAATTGCAGTTTATATTTTGCAACTGTCAATTCAATGAAACAACACAAAACAGTTTGCTTAAGTATTGGATATTCGAATAAGATTCAAAAAATTAGACCTCAACACCTAGTTGCTGAACGTCTATCTGAACTCATGTGTGTCTTTTTAAGTTGGAGCAAATAAACAATTGAGTGGTATGATCAAGACGATGTTGATACCTCTGACCTCAACAGGCCTTCAAAAATTATTTAAAAACATGGAACTCCAATACTTGAAGGACAAGAACAAAGTCCGATTTGGGAACAAATTTAGTTTTTAGAAAAATATAAAGCAATTGTATTTTTTTATAAAAATAAACTATTACAATTAAATCGATGTATACAAAAATTTTTTAAGTCAGACAACTGTAACTATGTATAACTTATATATATATCACAAATTTTGATATATATTTCAACAAATCAAATATTTAAAGATGTCAAAAAGCACCCAGATTTTTTTTTTAATTCATTAAACTAATAATTTTGGATTTAATAAGTTTTTTCTCGTTCCCCGAAAAAATAGTTTTTATGACTTAGAACGTTTTTGTATACATCGATTCAATTAAAATATTCACTTATAAAATTTTTTTTTTGTCTTTGTCACGTCACACAGGGAGGGGGGTGGGGTTCTTCAAAATGCCACAAAATGTCACATGGGGGAGGGGGGTGTTAGAAAAACGACAAAAAAAGTATCACATATTATTTGAACAGCCCCTAAAAGTAAAATAATTATAACTAATATAATGAATACAAAACTAACTATAAAAAAATAAAAAAGATAATAAAAAATATAATTTTATATTTCTTATCACAGGTTATATCTTATCACAATATATATTTCTTATCAATATATTTCTTATCAATATATTTCTTATCACAGGTTCAATATATATCTTATCACAAAAAAAGTTTCGTTAGACGCGATGTTTTGGCACGTAACTTTCACGTAACTTTCACGTAAAATAGTAACCTGGACGAAGTCACCTAAAATACACGTGATTGAAACGTGAATAAAACGTTGCGTGCCTTCTGGGCTGGTTGCTGGGGGAAAAGAAAGTTTGAAAGATAACGATAGATTTATGACTAAACTTGACAAATTGTTTGATATACTGAATGTTAGTTGTCAAACTATTACTTGTAAAGAGAATTGCAGGTGAGGAAAGAAAAAAAGGTTCCTAAGAAAGAGTTAGTTTTTAGCCAAAATAGGGACTACCGGTACACATCAAATCGGATTAGCGAACTAAAAAGAAAACTAAAGCTGCATAAAATTGGAGAAAGAAGATTAAAGTAAGATTTTTTTCAATAGTTATGTTTTTAATTAGTTATTAGTTAATAAGTCAAAGTTATTTAAACTCCTTTGTAATATTAATTTTAGTTATATTACAAACATCTTCCTACTTTGACGTAAAACTAACAAAATATAATTGTTGACCACACGGGACCACAAATGTCACATTTTTCTCATTTAAAAAAAAAATGAAATTTAGTGTTTAGTAACATTAGATATCTGTTTGGTAGTAATTTATTTAATTAAAAGTATATTTTTATGAGATTTTAGTCCTTACACAATATGTAAATGCAATTTTTGTGCTAAATACAAGAATTATTTTATTTGGTGTTCTTTTGAATACGAGACACTCATTTTGGACATCTATGATTTTTCCGTTATAAATTAATAAACTCATAAACCAAATTAGGTTATAACCTTTTAGAGCACTTATTTTTTTAAAGGTAGATGGTAACACATTGTAATATACAACCACAACGTACTGAGTGTGTGATGGGATAATATAGCCGTCCCCCCCCCCTCCTTCGATTTCTTTTCATAAAAAAAATTCAAATAAAAAATTATATGAAAGTTTTTTTAATAAATAGCATTGCAACCTTATCTTTTCATCATCCTCATCACTTTACCATAAATGATTCCATGATGTCTATGTTTCGTCACTTTATATCAAGTAAAGCATAAACCACATTCATAAACCACACTCATAAATCACACTTATAAACCACACTCATAAACCACACTCATAAACCACACTCATAAACCATACTCATAAACCACACTCATAAACCACATTCATAAACCGCATTCATAAACCACATTCATAAACCACACAAAAACCAATTTTGAACAACACGATATTAAAAATGTACTTTTCTTATTTTAAAGAACAATAAAATAAATTTTTCAAAAATTAGATAAATTAATATCAAAAAATGTCTTATTTTTTCCACTTAGAAAATGTTTAGCTTTAATAAGTCTTTAATTTTGTAATGCTGTCAAGTTTTTCAGTTTTATGAACTAGATAATTAAATCAAACTGAAACTTTTTTTTTTTTTTTTTTTGCCTAGCACTTAAGTTGCAAATCAATTTTTTATCCTTTATAAATGATAATTTAAAATAATGCTGCATAAATCATCCATCATCAGACCATCAGTGTCCAAAAGTTTCATTATAGCAATAAAAATATAATTTTTGAGTTGAAAGTATATTAGTGTTTAGAAAATAAAACAGCTGTTGCCTGGAATAGTATACATACTGGTTTCAATTGTTTAGGCTTTTTTTTTTTTGGAGGAAGGGGGGGGGGAAATCAAGGCAAATTACTTCACAATTAAAAGCGTGATGAGTTGGAAGACATTTAGCTCTTTCCCTCTAATAAAACATTTAAGCTTTTCTCTGATGGAGGTGGAGCAATGCATCCAAAACAATCTTTTTTTGTTATATATTGTTAGCAGTATCAAAATTAGAAATTATTGAGTCTATTGTTTACTTTGTTAGCATACAAAAGGTACACCTTATAACTTAAAACTAAAGTTGAAATAATTCAAGAGAGTTGAAATAAATCAAGTTCTTTTTTTAATTATTTTATGTGAACGTATTGTTGTTTACTTTATCCGACGTATATTTCTTAAGGATAAAAGTTAATCATGCTTTTATTATCATTGGTTTAGTTAAAAAAACTTTGGACAACTGTGTTTTTTACCGGGTAAACATTGGACAACAGTTGTTGCTTCAAAGTTGTCTTTTTTTTTAAATGACCATAGAACCTAAAAACGTAGTTTTTTTGTTATTAATTTTTAAATTAAAATAGCTAAGTACTAAAATATCATAAAAATATATAAAACCTGAAATTTTCAAAAAATGGACATCTGTGGTTTTACCCGTGTAGTCTTCAATTAAATTCAAAAAAATTTGACATACAAAAATTTGTATTTTACCTATGTAAAGTCATAACAGATGAAAAATATATTATTAAAACTTCTTGGACTTAAAATATTTTACAAAACATTTTTTAATGAAAGTTCAATTATTTTATCTCCAGTTAAAAAAAAGCGTCTGAAAAACATATAAATAGAAGTCAGAAGAAAAGCTTGAATTTGAATTTAGCGAAACAGAGGATTTATTACGAAACTATATAGTAACGAATGTTGCATAACAAACAGCGATATAGAACTCAGTCCAATGTGTGACAAGATGGAGTTGAGGAAAGTTTAAGAGGACAAAGGAACTACGAAAGTATTTCTAACATAGCTTTTGCAAGAATACGGTATGGTACTGGCTTATGGGAAACAGCTGTAATTGCAACAGTAGCTTGTATGGATGCAGAAACAATTAAAGAAGACAAATCCAAGTCAGTTATAGGTCACAACAAAGTCAAGCGAGCTCAAGAAAAAATTATGCAGCCTCTTTTAATAGAGTGACATCCAGTGCAGGACTAGCATTATTGATTGTGTCTTTTTTTGACGGCAGAATTGATAATACTTCTACTACAATCGCAGAAGAACATTATACAGTATGTTAAGAGCCCGGTGGTAGGTATCTTTTCCATTTTACACCTTTAAAAGTTTAAAAACATACAAAACACGCTGAAGTAATCGCTCAGAATATATATGAATTTTTAAAATGTTTGTGCATTCCATACAAATGAATTTTGTCTGCGTCATCTGATGACTACTGTTAATGGAGAGGCTCCAAGCATCAACAAATGGAGAGGCAGTATTGGAAAATTATTAAATCATGTAAATTAACCTCTCCTATGAAAAAACTAATGTCGGAAATCCTCTTACTCTAAAGGATGAGTTAATCAAAAATTTATGCTCCGAATAGTTATGTGGGTATAAACTAGTCTCTGCCACCACACAGTAGGTCAGTAGGTGGACAAAATGGGAATAATTTTAGTTGTCTAACCTTATAAAATCTTATATAATTTTAGTATTTATATATATTTGGTAATTTACTTTTATTAAATCCCTCAGTTACCAGGACTCTGAGCATTTGAATATTGAAATTAAAAAAAATTTAGAAAAATATACAAATTAGTAATTTTGGTGACATCAACGTTGTGTTATATTTTAATTACATCTACGTTTTTAAAACTAAAAATTAGTACATGTTATTTTAGAGTATTTAGAGATAAGAAAAACAATTGAGTGAAATAAAATTTCTGATAGCATGTTATCTGAGTTTTACTTTGAAAATCAGACTAAAAAAAAAAATCTTTAAGAAATATATTTTTTGCCGCACTTTAAATAATAATTACCACAATTTGCCGTGTGCTGTCTTATATTTATTTGAGCTATATGATGCTTCAATCGAAATTCCATTGATTGCTCGTCCCCTTTAATCCCCTTTCAGATTTTAATAATTTTTTAACTTGGTTGCTATGGTAGTTAATTTTGCATAAGTTGTTTTTACATTATTTTATTTGCGCTAAGAACACAATATTGGGCATACGTATTAAAATAAGATTCACAATTCTTATGAGTTTAATTTTTTTTGTTGCTATGAATACCTTACTTTGCATAGCATAGCAACAACATATTTTCGGTAGTTGCTTGTAATTCAATTACTAACACTAACAGTAATATAATTACTTTTAATTTTAATTACTAACATTTGTAGTAACTTAATTACTAACAAGAATTAGCACCCTACGCGGCATATATAATATAATATTAAACTTTTAAATACAAATTATTTGTTTGAAGTATTATTTAGGTATGGTTTTATTAAACTTTGACATTCATAATTTTCTCCAAAAGAACAATCTTAGTATTTCAAAACTATATTACTGAAGAAATTTATTCAGCCAAAAACTGCTGAATTTAATCGCGTTGACTTTAGGCATGCTGTTCAAAAATTTGTTAACTTGTATAAAAAGAGAGTAGAAATCTGCAAACTATTATGTCAAAAATTTTTGAAAAAAGTTGTGAACTGGCTTAATAAACACTTAGTTGTCAGTAAAAAGACAATAAACCAACTGCAAGTAGTCGTGGTTAAAAACCAATTACATTTGATGATAGTTATGCTAAAACTAAAAAATGGTGTGCATCTGGTATACTTGAATCTCATTCATCCAATGTATTATTTTTTGCTGCTAGTAAAAAACTAAGTGATGAATCTACTGTTATTGCTGCCGAGGACAATGTATATATTTCAAATACAGATAAAGCAAGTAATTATTTAGCAGACAAAGAACTGGCTTTAATAATTGATGCCAGCCTGACAAAAGCTTCATTTAAATTGATTAAAAGCGGAGTCTTGGAGATAGAATATAACATCTACCCCGCTTACAATGAGATCAGGGATGCAAAGTTGAAATGTTATTCTGAAAATATAACAATTTGGCTTCAGCTCATTTAAAAGATTTTATGATTTATACTTTGCAAAAAATCTGTGCACTTCCTGGAATCTGTGCTGAGGCACTCAATATTGAACGACAAAGCAATAAAAGCAATGACACTCACGTGCCATTGCTTTTTGATGATGCTACAGGCCAAAGCATTTATAAAAATTACATTGATCCTGTTATTTCATCACAGCGTTAATCAATATCACACCTAACAAATCATAAAACATTTCCTTAAGATGTTTTACAATTATTTAAACAATCTTTAAACGATATTATTTTTCATAACTTTTGGTAAAAATTTAATGTTGACAATGTTTTCTTCCACAATTTTTTGTTTTTATTATTGCTAAACCATTATTTACCTAAATACTAAACTGTTATTGAATACAGGTGGGTCAAAAATCCGATAAAATTTATTCAAAAATCAATTTACCCCTTTGAAGCTAAGGAAAGTATCTGGTAACTAAGCAATATAAGTATCCATAGTCGCACACAGTTTTACTGATGAACCAAAAAAATTCTTTATCAGCTTAATCTTCTAAAACATCAATCAAGTAAAGTAGTTGCAATTGTTATGCCAATAGTTCGACGTTCAGCGTGGTACACTTTCTCTGAGTTCGTTTGACAGAACATGCTCTGCTCAGAGAATGTTGAGGAAAGTCAGAACGGTATAGAGTTAATTGACGAAAAACTTCTAACTGGTGATAAAAATGTGAGAGCTAGAATAACTTTATGAATAAAACCTGATGCAAAAACTCTAACACAACTAATCAATTGGACTATCTCCTTTGAGATAGTCCAGTTGATGTCTACTAATCGGTCAAAGAAAGATTTGATCTTAATGACAAAAATAAAAAAAAGGGCCAATTTTATTTTGTTTAAACAATTATATAATATTTATAATAAAATAATAATAAAAAGAGTTCTTACTTTATTGAATAATAACTAAATAATGGATAAATGAATATAGAAACTACTATAAAAGTTTTAATAATAATAGATAGAAAAAAATGATTAAAAAAAAAGTTACAGCCGTCAAAAATATACAGCCACAAGCAAAAGTTTGCTATTCTTAAAAAAAAATTTTCCACTAATTTAAATGAATCTTAAATCCTAAATTATGACTTAGGATTCATTTAGATTCTCAGAAAAATTAAGATTATTATAGTTCCCAGTAGCTTAAGCAGCTGATTGCAAAGTGCAAGTAATGAATTAATTGCAAATTCTTAAATTGAAACTTTTTTTTTCGTGACAATTTTGTAATAAAAAAAATTAGTACTAATATTTTGTGTAGTGTTATAAGTTAAAAAAAAACAAAAAACAGTATTGTTTTTTTAACTTAACTTTAAAAAATCCATATTTGAAATACAGTTACAATTACGTTTTACTTGGTTATACTTAATAAATTTAAAAGCTTAAAAAAAAATCTTTTTCAAATAAAACTCAAAACAAATCTAATTCAATTATAATAAAGCTATTAATTGTTTTCTTTATCAAATTAATTAAAGAGCTTAGTCTTTATTTGTAGCCCATTTAAAAGGTTATTTATAGCTGCTTTACCGAAACCAGGCACGTATACTAAAAAATTGTTTTTTGTTTCACTTTTCAGTATTATTTTATATTTTTTATTTTGTTTTCGTGAAATATCTATATTAATTTTTATTCTATATTAATATCTGTATTAATTGTTAATTATATTATTTGGTATTTTTTTTTAAGTAGTTTTAAGATTTTTTTTGTTTATGTAACTTTTTAATTTTTACTACTATACCAGGATATATACCATATGTAACGGGTGAGGAGAATATAGATACACACAAGTTAATTTAGTTTTGCTTGAAATCCATATTATATTTTAGCATTCGAATGTAATTTGCATTTTTAAATATTACTAAAAAAATAAATTATTAAAAAAAACTGTTAAACTGCAAAGAAAGAGCAGTTATTCAAAATAATATCATAAGTTATTTTGTAAAAAATCCAAAAACTACCAAATCTGAAGCTGCTAACAATTTTATTAAAGAAGGAATCTATCGCAAAAGAGTATATAGTTATATCAATCGACAAATCAAAGGACGGTGTCCTTACAGGACACTGTCCTTTGATTAGCTTTAAAAGACACTTGAGAAAAAAAAGCAAGTTGATCAACAATCGAAAAGGTGTAAGCCAAAGAAAACTCGCACGTAAATTCAACGTCGATCAAAAGACAATTAGTATACAATTGGCCAAAATAAACATTAGGTGCCGCAAACGTGAAAAAACACTCAAATACAATGATGGACATCAAAAAAAAGCCCAAAACTCGTAAACCATCTCTAAAAAGAACAGAGTGTTTTAATTTTAGACGACGAAAAATACTTTTGTTTTGGCGGCGATAAAATTCCTGGAAACGCCGGATATTACTTGGACGACAAACGTCTAGATAATGTTCGTTTTGCGTTTAAAGAAAAACTTGATTTTTTTTGTTTTTTATTTTTTTATTTTGAACCTTTGCGCGGAGAGGAAGAAAAAGAAGCGATTTATGACAAAAAGAAAGGACATTTAAGAATTAAAATAAAGCGTTTGGTAAATAATAGTTTTAAACAAAAATGTTATACTCACAACACTTTTACGATACAGCAATACGGACGAGCACAAAATTAAAATTATTATAAATGCCATAAAAACATTTATATAAATTATATAATATATAAAGAAATTATATATTCTAAACAATATTTGGCAGTGATTAACTAATAAGCATAAATTAAAATATTATGGTTGGTAAAATATAGAAAAAACGATATTTAACAAAACATGCATATCATACTTCAAGCCGTTGTTTTATTTAGCTCATATGCATTGCTGCCGAGAGAAAGGGGGTAGACGGGAAGATTCCCCGGGGCCCCGTGTGTGTACAAATAATTTGTTTCATGAAGTCTTATTCATCACTTATTAAATCTTATTTATCGCTTCCAAAAAATCTTAAAGACAAACATTTTTAACAAATATGCGTCTTTTTATTCTTGTTACTTCTCTTTTGTAATACTAAAATTCGAATTTTTTCAATCAAATTTTTTTCAATTGAATTGCAATCAAAATTAAAATTCGAATTTATTCAATCGACGTAGTTAATTTTTCATTTGTTATTTTTCTTTTAAAACGTTAACAGTTGTAAAGATTGCATGACTTAATCTCTCATTAATGCTGCATTTTAAAAATTTCGTTTTAAACACTGCTGATGTTTTTTGTAAGCGTATATTTTTAATTTTAATTTTAGTTTACATTTTGTAAATAAAATATACGTGTTAAATTAAAACTTTTGATAAATATTACAATTGCGTTAAATGCCAAATATTGTTATTCAAATATTAATATTATTAAAAAAATGTCATTATTCGTAAACTTTAATTTGCATTATTTATTTATAAACTCTGTATAAAAAGCTACGCTTTAATTTCTGAAATACAGATTATGATTTCTCGCCATAAATCTGGATACGAAAAACGATAAGAGCGACAAAAAAGAAATGAAGAAAGTTTTAGAGTTATTAGAACACTAGAAAATTTGTGGTTTAAAATTTCTTCAAAAACACAGAGCGGTGACTCTTGCGATTATGGAAACATTGATTCGGACCCATTAAGCGCAAGGAATTAAACGGAATCTGTTAAAATTTCTGCGCAATCTGGTATTTCGACACTTTCTTTGTATACCGACAGTGCCAACATTGATATTTGAGTGGTAAAAGTAAATGTAACACCAAAAGACGTAGAAGATGTTATTCTAAAAGGTTCAGAACCACATCCAACAACATATCCTGTAGATAAACACGTTTGTCAATTCACTACCTATTTATTAAGCTGTCGTTTAAAAAATAAAGAAATAGTTTCTTGTGATTGGTTAGTTTGGAGCAAAACTGAAAAATGCTTTGTTTTATTTTCCTTGTCGTTTATTTTATAAATTTCATGAGCAAAGATCAATTTTTGCTACAGAAAATGGTTGGCAGGCTAATAGAGGGTGCAAAAAATTTTATGACAGAATACCTGACCATGAAAAATCTAGCTGAAAAATCTGACCATGAAAAATCTTCTTACTCACTCCGAGAAGGGGAGTAAAAAGAGAGCTTATTTACTCCCTCTCTCGGAGAGTTTTTCGACACCCAACTAGAAATCAATTTGTAACCCCCTTAGAAAAATTTTCCCCTCCATGGTTTAGTACAATTAAGCAGCCTTTTCATGGACGGAATAAAAACGATCAGCAAATTTTTTATTGATTTGATTTGTTAGTTAAGGGTTTTCCGTTTTAGGGTTTTCCACTTCTTATTTTGAATATTATAAAATCACAATAAAAAAAAGCTAAATTGCAATTTCAGACTAAATGTGTTATGCCAGACGCTCTTTTGGCTCAGTGTTAATTTACCCGTAAGTCCCTTTACGTATGCTTAGTCTGTTTGTATATTTTTGACGTCATTTACGTATGCACAATTGTGTACAGGGTGACCACAAAGTATCCGCACACGAGACGGTTTTATCTTGTGAAAATATAAGCATAAAAGCACTTATGTATTTTCTTATTTATTTGTTGTTTTTGGTTAATATTATGTCATAAACTATATATACTTTACTTTATATACTTTGTAAACTATGTTCAATTGGTTTTTTTAGAATGGTGCGCGTTTCTCCTTTGTGCGGCAACTTTTCCTGATTTTATCAACTTTTCTCAATGGCCGCCATCGAACCCCGATCTTAACCCGATGGATTTCTCAGTTTGGAGCGTCCTAGAAGGAAAGGCATGCCAAAAGCCGCATAAAAATATTGAAAGTTTAAAAAAATCGCTACTGAAAGCTTGGGATTCTCTGGACCCTGCCTACTTGCTCGCCACCGTCGAAGCATTCCCGAGACGCCTACAGGCCTGTTATTTTGCTGATGGAGGAAAATTCGAATTCAATCTTTGAATCATAATTGTTATAGTTCAATAAATGTTTTAAAATAAAATTTGTGTTCCAAATACTTTCTACATGCTTTTTATTAAGCTCTTTATCTGTGCGGATACTTTGTGGTCACCCTGTATGTATTGCATTAGGCATGTATACATATGCGTAACGTATATACACAGACATACATAATTATGTATGAATAACTGTGAATGTATGTATATGTATGTTTTGTGTATGCATAGTTATGTATGTATGATAACATAGAGTGGAACAATGACACCGGTTTCAAAAATTTAGGTGTCACCTTTCATACCAGACTGAGCGATACAAACAATTTCCACTGGCAAGTAGCTCTTAACAAATTAGAGGAAAAGCTCAAGTTTCTGAGACTGCCTACTTGGTCACTTAGGAAAAAGACTATTTTGATAAATACGCTTACAATATCAAAATTGTGGTTTCTAGCAAACGTGTTGCCCACTCCCGATTTGGTAATAGAGCGTTTGCATAGAGCCATTTTCGAATTCTGTGGCAAGAGACCAATTTCAACCCGGTCAAACAAGAGACACTTTTCTATTTCGGAATATAATCACCTAAGGAGCAAAGTCTCGCGCTTCGCCTCAAAATGCTCTTCCAAATAAAAGAAGGCAAAGAGATCAAAACTCACGATTCTTACTACTTTTCAAGGTATTGGGTGGCAAGTTCACTTGTAAAATTTACTAAACAAAACCAAAGCTGGAATTTTTTCCAGACAAAACGCTTCCAAAACACTGGCACAACAAAATGTCTCAGTACTACAAACTACAATTGAAATCTTAGGCAAATACGGGTCCCTGTTAAACATCCTCCTGAAATCAACAACAAACTTTTATTAAGAGGTGGCAAAAAATAAAAAGACAGTCGTGCCAGCCATACTATTATGGAACAGTTCATTAAAACAACAATGCCGTGGACCTAGATATGGGGAAAAAAAATTTCCTCCCACACATATGGACCGACACAAAACATCCTCTTCCAATTTCTCCATAACAGCTCACCATCTGCTGCCTTGCTTGCAAAAAGTACAAGACAACAGATTGTTAAAAACAACAAATGCAAAACTTGCGTAAAAATTGAGGACAATCTGCACATTTTCGCCTACTGTCCGCCTTCGGTTATAATATGGGAATACTTTAAATATGTACATAACTCCTTGACATCCCAAAACAACTTTTTTCCAATAAGTTTGATATTCTCGATTAAAACTGCGAATTTATCGGAGAAAAACACTACCTCGCAGCTGCTTTTGACAGTAACTCAAACCATTATGAGTAAAATATGGAACAGCAGATACCACCATATATTTAAGAACTCGAAAATTGACCCAATGGCAGTAATCAGGATAATAATTAGAAACATCAGAAATATTATTATTTTAAAATATAACCATCATGTTCGTAGAAACACTGCGGACATTTTCTGTCAATTTTTTTATATTAAAAACGTTTTTTGTCAAATAGAGAATGGGAGCCTGAAACATAACATATTAGCAAAACTTATACTTTGGCTCATAGCAAGAACTAGGTGTTAAGTGTTTCCTGCAAATATATTTTCTCTATTACAACAAAAATATAGTTATTTATGATTAGACAATCACTGCCAGCGGTTGTTTATATAATTTGTTATTTAAATGTTTTCAGTAACTTTGGTAACGTGGTGTTTGTAAAAGTCATGTATTTTTTATTTTACTTAATCAAATCTTTCTTTACTAAAATTATTTAATTAATTTTAATCAACTTCTTCTAAAACCTTTTTTCATGTTTTCGATTTGTTTCCGCACAACAGCTCAAAAAAAAATAAGCAAATGAAAAACACAAAAAAATATAAAGTTAAAAATACAAATAAATTAAAAATTAAAAAACACAAAAAAAAAAAAAATACAAAAACAAAAAAAATGTATATATATATAGAGAGAGAGAGCCAAGAAATTAATATAAAAATATAAGCATATATATTGTTAACTAATTTTGGAGTAATCAAAGTCAAAATTATGTGAAAAACCTTTTTTTGATATTATAAACACTATAATTATTATAATGTTATAAATGTTATAAAAAATGTTATATGCTATAAATGTTATGAAAATATAAAAACGGAAATATATATAAGTAGAGGAAAAAATGTGAAACTTATTGTATACAGTATATGTTTATTTATTATGCAGAAATAGTATTTAAAATTTGTAAATTTTTATTATTTTGTATTAAAAAAAAAAAAATGGTTTGTCATCTTAGAATCAAGCTAGCTTGCTTATGATCTTTGGAAGTTCTTTGTATTTAAAGTTTAATTTGAGGGAGAATGCCTATAATGTACAAAAATGATTTTCAATACAAAAGACGTTGTTAGCCATTTATCTGAACTTAAAAATAATAATATTGGGGATTGCTGGACTCCAATTTAAATGGACTCTAAAATTTAAATGGAGTTATGCTAAAAGGATAATAATGACATTCTATGGGTAAGTGTTTTAGTCTCTATGGGAGTTTGAGGTAATTTAATTTGATTGTATGATGAGGATCAAGTAGGACGTGCTATTTGTAAATGAGGTTGAAAAAAAGAGACCAATGATTTTAACTTGAAAAAATATTAATGAAAGTAAATACTATGCAGTTTTTTCCCTTTTAAATGAAGCATTTATTAGTGAAATAAGATAACGTCTTAAGCATGGTGAAGAGTATTTATAAAGGATAAGAAAAAATAATCATTTAAAAGGTATTGCCCGCCCTAAAAAAGCAGATGAAATACTTACAGTGGCGGATTGAAGTTTAATGTTGTGGAGGAGGGGTTGGGCAATAGGAATGAGTTGGGGTCAACATAGGTTTTGGGCGGCATATTGCACCTAGAAACATTTTTTTCGAGAACCTCACTTGTGATAAACATATTTAATTGATGTTTTTATGTGCCTTTTAGCATAACTATAATATTAGCATAACTACTAGGTACGTTTAAGATACTAACGATCTAAAACTAGAGTTTGCAAATTTTACTTTGGTTAACAGTTATTGTTAACAAAAAAAAAAACATGTAATATTATTGCAATAGTTTGGTTATTTAAAAATATATTTACACAATACATATTACTGAAAGCAAGCATTAAGAAAGAATTTTACTCTTCTGCTAGTTTATAAAAAGTCTTTTCTACAAGATTTCATTTCCAGCGGGTACAGAACGTTTGTTAAAAGTCTTAAGAACATCATAAGGACTTGTAACGTTTATAAAGATATCTTACGGACGTCTGTGACCGCTATGTTGAAATAAAACAATTTATTAATAATGCAAAGTCAATGCTCTCAGCAAGCTCACATTCAATTAAAATAAATATCAATCTAAAAAAAAATTGTTTTGTCATAGTTTACAACAGATAATTTGTGATCTTTAGTCTACTGAAACTTCTGCCATCATAAGCAAATTTAAAAGGAAGAGTTAAGTTGGTTTTTAAGAGTAATGTCAATTTAGGAAAACATGATGTCATCCATTCTTTCGTTAAGTATGGATGTCTACCTTTCATTTATAATTCAGTTGTCATTGCTAGAGATATTGATGCATACAAAACTTTGAAAGTATGTTGGTGCAAATAGATTTCAAGAAAGGAGGGGTTGCCATACGGATTTTTGCCAAAAAAATACATTTTTAACATATAAAAACAAATTTAAATTGCTCCACAATTGATTATAAGAGATATTTTCTTTAAACAAAAACGCCTCTGTTTTGTTTTATATAACAAACAGTTTGAAAAGAAATGAACATCTTTTAAAGTATATGGCATTAATTAGTGCACCTTCTTACATCAGTTCAATATCTTTCCAATTCTCTTTGCTATCTTTCTAACTCAACTTTTTCTGACTTTCACTCTATTATCCTTTGTTCTTCTTAAATTCACTTACTCTCGATATGCAAAGTGGGTTATGATGGTCTTAAGTGAGCTGAACTTGTCTTTGCGGACCTTGGTAGTGTAGCCCTGTATGGCAATTGACCTTTCCCTATATATGCGATGCATTATAGTACTTGTATGTACGCGGAAGTAAACAACAAAAATAAGGCGAGTAAAATGTTAAGTATTAAAAGAACTGAGGTTGTCCCATTATACTTTGGCTTATTTTATTTCAAACCTTTAAAATTTTCTGGTTCAAATTTTAAAAACTATATTATTGGAGTAAACTTTGCACTAAATAAGACTTCGAAGAAAAGATAACAACAACAGAAACAATAACAAAAACAACAACAAAAACAATAACAACAACAACTACAATAAGATATTTATTTTCCTTATTTTACAATATAATTACAATAATACATTAATAACAATAATAACAATAATAATAATATTAATAATATTAAATAAAGTAATATAAAAAAGTAAAATCTATATATATTTTACAACTATAATCGAAATAAAACGTTTGTAGCAAATAATGATTATCATTAATGAAAATGCAAAATAAAAATATAAAAATTATAATAATATGAATAACAAAAACTATAGCAAGTAAAAAGCAGAAAAGAAAATTGAAATAAGATTAACAACTTGGAAAGAAGAGTAAAAAAAGGAGAAGTCCTAGTAGAGTTTTGTTATATATCAGAATTTTTTAAGCATAGTATGATTGAAGGAAATAGAAATATCAAACATGCATTAAAGTAAAATAAAAATAAAAATGTTATAGAGACTTAAGCGGGGCGATTGCATAGAAAATAGTTTATTGTTTATTTATTACAAGCTACACGGTTTAAAAACAATACCACAAACTTTAGAGTCATATAAACTTTTCAGGATGATGAAAATGAGGGTATTGATTGCGACTAAATGAACATATATATTTTTATGTTTTAATTTTAGAGTTGTATTTTTTTTAATTTATTTTATGAGTTTTATATTGTATTTTTCTATTTTATTTTTATGTATAAGTTTTAAGCTTTAATTTTATTTAAAATTTACCCAGCGGGCACACGACGTTGGAATAATGTTTAAATAACGTTGATTGACGTTGATCGACGTTGATCAACGTTATTTCAACGTTATTTCAACGTTATTCCAATATCGTGTGCCCGCTGGGTAGTTATAGAGAATAACTAGATGGTGATTGCATAACTGATAGTTCTTTCATTATCTTTATTGAGGATACACTTTTTTACATGGGTTACGAACGCATTTCCATTTGTCATTTTGGAGAATATTTTTTTATTTCAACAGGAAGAGAGTTCCAACAGTGAATTGATTGATACTTGATTGACTTTTTGCCATACTTATGTATTTGTTTTAAAGGCATACATACATTTTAGACAATTTTTTTATAATTCAAATAAGCATATATAATTTATATCTTTGTATAGAGCTTGAGTTGACTTAAATAATGAGGGATCATTCGGCCTTTGAAGTTAAGCGGATCCAAAGTTATTGATTTTTTGTAGTGCGAAAATTGATGATTTTTTGACGAAAAGTATAGGGCTAAAGTAGTGAAAATTTGAAATGTTATGGCACCGAAAAAGAGAGTGTTTTTAGATCACATTGACTTTTGAATCATATTGACATTTAGATCATATTGACTTTTGAATAACTTTTGAACCGTTATTACATTTGACTTGAAATTTTCCATATTGATTCACCAACTAAAAGAAAAGAAAACACCAAATATTTTTATTTAATTCTGTTGGGATTGTCCAGAATCGTCTATTTTACAGACTGAGGGTTTTCACTTATTTACTTAGTTTTTGAAAATAAAAATTGGAGTTATATTATAATTACACCATACAAATATGCATAAAGAAATGGAATCCAATAAGTACATCATTTTGAAATCAATATATAATCTACAGACAGATCAGTAAATTACTGTTTAAGGGCAGCACAAACCAATTGGGCATATTGACTTTGAATATATTTGATATTTTTGAACCGTTATTAAATTTGAGTCGACGTTTTTCATAACCATCAAATTTTTTTCAATCTGACTATTCTATTTTACAGACAGAGGGTTTTCACTTAGGGTAACCTGGGGCAAATCGAGACACCATGGCAAAGTGAGGCAATTGAGTTTTCTAGCTTTGTACAGAATTTTTTTAAAATGATTTAGTAATTTTGTTTAATTATATTAAAAATTTCATGTTTTTTTTATGTTTTAAAGTAGTTTCCATCAGTTTTTTCACATAATATGACTTAGAAAAGTGGGTTTAAAGTTTATATTGAGTTACATAATATTGAGTTTGTAATCATTTAATTTAAATTAGCAAAAAATTAGCAGCCGTGGCGCAGTGATTAGAGTTCTGGCTCAGAACCCAGAGGTTCAAGGTTCGACGCCGGCTCAATAAGTGACATTGGTAAGGAAGCTCAATAAGTGACATTGGTAAGGAAGGAGGCGTGAGGAAGCTCAATAAGTGACATTGGTAAGGAAGGAGGCGTGAACTTCTAGGTAAATGTTCTTCCGCGGTGCTCCGTGATAAGACCTTAAGGACTTCTGGGAGCATCTAAATAACCTTATTAAAAGAAAAAGAAAAATAAAATCATTTATTTGTTATCTTTCAGCTGCCATCCTTCTTTTTATGTCAGATTATTTTTTTCAAAGATATTTAAGAAATATATAACTTCACATTTAAGGGGAAAGTGCAACAACGCTAGTTACGGAAAAAGATTGTCTAAGTAAACGTTTAGGATAGCAAGTTTATAAACTTTATAAATCGTCAAAGTAAACGTTTACGATATCATCATTTTATGAAAGAATTTTATGTAAAAGTAAAACATAATTTTATTATTATATTATATTATTATTAAACTTTAAAAGAATATAACATAACTTTGTTGTCATTTAGTGAACAAAAATTTTTAAATGAGAAACTACAAGAGAAAAACTAATCAAGCTAACTGGAACGATGATGACATGAAAAATGCTATAACAGCAGTAAAGTTGAATGTCTTTAGGAAAAGCTTGTAAAAACTTTAGTGTGCCAAAAGATTCACAACATTGACGTGTTAAAAAGGCCTCACTTGAAAGTAGTTTACATACTAATTTATTTGGAAGATTTAGAAAAGTGCTTTCTGATAACCAACAACAAGATCTAAATAAGTATATTAAAGATATGGACAATTCATTTTATAGTCTCTCAATGATGGATATTAGATTGATAGTATTTGAGTTCTGCAAAAAAAAATTTAATTCCAAACCCTTTTAACAAAGATAGTAAATTAGCAGGAGAAGACTTTGTGCGACTCTTTTTAAAACGCCATCCTGATTTATCACTAAGAATATCAGAAGCAATTTCTATAAACAGAGTATTTGGTTTGAACGAAGATAATATTGAAATCTGTTTTAGAAATTTAGAGAATCTGTTAGATAAATATCACTTTAAGCCTGATCAAATTTTTAATTGTGATGAGTCTAGGTTGTCATGCGTCCATTAGCCATAAAAGTTATCTCATCTACAGGAAAACGGTGTGTTTCATCAGTGACAAGTGGGGAAAAAGGAGTCACAACAACAGTTTTATGTGCAAATAATTTTGTTGGTCATTATGTACTACCCATGATGATATTTAAGCGCAAAAAAAAAAAGAAAATATGACTCACAAATAATGCTCCAGTTGGAACTATTCAAGGATGCTCAAAAAATGGCTGGGGTAATACTGATTTATTTCTTGAATAACAGCAACAGTTTGCTAAACATTTACGATGCCCCTTGATCAACAAAGTTTTACTTCTATTTGACGGTCATTGTTCTCATACCAAAAGTTTAAAACTTATAGACTATGTTCCTGACAATGGATTGTTTTTGCTATGGCTACCACCACACGCAACTCATAAACTTCAGCCATTGGACCGTGGATTTTTTCAGCCTTTGAAAACCTGTTTTAATCAAGCATATAAGAGATGGATGCGAAACAATTCAGAAAGACGAATACAAATAGAAAATCTAGGAGGAATTTTTAATGAAGCATATTTAAGTGCTGCTAATATGAAAAATGCTACTTCAACTTTTAGAGCAACTGGAACTGTCCCATTTAATCGACATTTGTTAGAAAATGAATATTCAAGGACATCTTTGAGTGATAACAATAATAAAATCAGGTTATCCATACCTCATGAAATTCACTTTAAACGCGATAACAATAAAGAAAGTGAAATTTTACAGCAGCCAGAGTTGACTACAATAGAATTAATGAGTCATGATAAATTAAAGCCACTTAAAACCTTTTTAGAGACCACTGCTACTTCATCAAGTTCTTTTGAAGACATACTTCAAATTCCAAAACTTTATCCTTCAAAAAAAAAATTAGCTGGAAAATCTCAAATTATAATTAGTTCTCCATATAGGAAAAAAATTTTACTTCAAAAGAACAGTGAGAAAAAAACAATAGAAAAAAAAAGACTAATAAGAAAAAATATTTACTGGAAAAGAACAATGACAATAAATTAAACAAAAAAAAAATTAAAAAAAGAACAAAAAAGTCAAGAAAATTAAAGAAATGGTTGATTAAAAAAGATATAAACAATGAAGAGGAATCCTTTTTTCCAGTTTGTCAAGGAAAATGGTGCTATGGTACCCAAATTGACTTAATAGCTTGTTGTGTATGTTTGGTTTGGGTACATGAAGACTGCACATTATACGATGTTTGCTTTTTATGTGAATAGATTTTATTGATCAAATTTTTTGACTAACTTAAAACTTTGCATATGCATTTTTTTTGTTGATAGTTTTTTATTAATTTTAATCATGTTTTTTGATTTAAAAGGAAAAATTACATTATAAAATAAAATCTTTGTGTTTTTATATGCATTCTTATATTTAATCAGATCAAATTTATAAAAAGTCTGCTTTAATTTTATTGAAAATTATATTTTTAATAGTTTTTTTAGTTCTAGTTTTTTTTTCAAATGAAATCTGTCTCAAAGTGAGGCAGGGTAGTTGTTGTCATTTTGAATTTAATTATTTACCAATGCAACAAACTATCACCACAAATATTTAAGAGATCAAAGTTAAAATTTAATTTTTAATAAAAATAACTTACAGCAAGTAAACTTTCTGAAATTTAGAGTCCTTACAACAGCAATAGGCAGGTATAACAGCAGAAACTCTACCTAAAAATGCAAAAAATTGTTAATTGAAACAAAGATACCCAATGTATTTAAAATATTTTTTTTAATTCGTTCTAAAAGTTAAATAGTATTGAATTAAATTGAATCGAATTAAAAAGTATTGAATTTTAAAAAAATACAGACCGGTCATAAATTAATAACACTGTTGTAAATAGAATATTACTGTAAATTATCAAAAAATATCAGTAAATTACTGAGAACTATTTTATTAGGTATATATATATATATATATATATATATATATATATATATATATATATATATATATATATATATATATATATATATATACAGTATTGTGCAAATTAGTTCGGACAATGGTTGAAATAACAAAATTATTTGCCACATTGAAGTTTTATTCAAAAAAAACATGCCAATGGTACAAAATATGATATAATTAATATGAGATATGACCTCCTTTTGTTTTTACAAGCATTTGAACACGATTTGGCATGGATTCGACCAAAGTTGAACACATTTTGGATCACTTGCTCATCATGATACCAGGTCCTAATTACAGCACTAATTAGCTTTGCCATTGTCAAACAGTCTTCTTTCAGGAGTCTTTGTTTGATTATAACCCATAACTTTACAATGGGATTGATGTCTGGAGAATTTCCAGGCCAGTCTAAAATCTCCAGTTCACTTTCTTTAAGGAATGTGCGCATTTTACGTGAAGTATGGCATGGTGCGTGATCCTGCTGAAAAATGCCATCTCCATCAGGAAAGTCCCTTGTCATACTAGGAAGCAAATGAGTCTCCAAAATAGCCGTGTATTTATCACTATTTATCATTCCCTCTACATTAATGAGTTGCCCAAGGCCTTTAGCACTAAAACTACCCCAAAACATCTTCTTAGGCGGATGTTTGGGTGCTTGTTGAATATGTCCTGACCGAAGCGGTTCACCTTTGCTTCGTCTCACAAACTTTGACCTGTAGCCATGGACTTCAAAATGCAATTCGTCGGAGATTACTACTTTTTTCCAGTCGTCTGCTGTCCATTGAGAATACCATTGAAGACGTTTTCTCTTCATAACCGATGTCAATAACGGTTTCTTTAGAGGTTTTCTGGCAAATCTGCCAACTTCAAGGAGCCTTTGTCGGACAGTTGAAGAAGAAATATTTACGCCTGATGTGGACAAATCTCTCTGAAGGTCTGCATTTGTTTTCTTAGGATTCTTTATACTTTCTCTGATGATAACTGTATCATCGCGAGGTGTTGTCTTGCGTTTTTATCCACATCTTCCTTGTCACAGTGTTGAAGATTCACCAGTGTCTTTTTTTCTTTTCAAGATGTCACCAACGGTTGACTTGGCCACCTTCATTTTCTCAGAAATCTGTCTAATGCTCAAACCAGCATGTTCTTTAAGAGCTATAATGCTTGCACGTTTCTTGGAAGTGATGTCCATTTGAATACGAGGTGAATAATCCGTAACAACCTCCGTCACAACCTTTCTGCACAAAGCCCGGAGCAGCACTGAAGCCACTGGTTGCTAGAATGTCTTCCCGGCAGCAAAGAGTTGCCAGACACCACTAGACTACAGTAAAACACTTATTTATCTGAAAAAACAAGAGAGTCTTTAGTATAATAGCTAAAAGTTGGACTTATTGTGAAAATTATCCCACTGTCCAAACTAATTTGCACAATACTGTATATATATGTATATATATATATATATATATATATATATATATATATATATATATATATATATATATATATATATATATATATATATATATATGATTTAAATGTTTACAACTTGAATTAGAGTACATATATATAAACTAATTTAAAACAACACATAATAAAAATTATAATAACATAAACATAAGATAAAGGTTTTAGCAGCATGGTATTTTAAAACCTGGAGCCAATGCTATAAACATTATTTAGTATTGAGAGAATTCGTATTATCTGATGTTTTAAATTTAATTTATATATATATATATATATATATATATAAATTAAAAAATTAAAACTTTAATAAGTACAAAATAAGAAACTTACTCTTTGAGATCGTTTATATGGAGTATTGACAACGCCAAAGATAAAAAATAAAAATAACATTAAAAAAAATGTTTTTATTCTTAAACTTATTTCTTGGCTTTCATTGAATGATAAGAAGTAGCAAGTTTTAGAAACGTAATATTCCAATAATCATTTTTAACAATAGACATCAGCTATAAGATAAGCCAAGTTGTATATCAACACAAAACATCACAACAGTAAAAGCACAATCACAAAACACACAGACTCTGTGGCACTAAACGCTCCGAATTCACACTAGTGTCACTAATTGATGGGTTAACTTTTAGCCAAAATTAATTATCATACTGAAAAGCTCAAAGGTTGCTCTATTTGCAGTTGAAATAAGAAAGATTTGGACTTTATCATCTTGTTTAAGAGCTGACTTGCTAACTGTTGTTACAGGAAGGTTCTACATAGCATTAGATAAAGGGGGTAAGGCGAATTTAACTGCTCTGGACATCAAAAACTTTCTAAAAAGTCTGGCAAGCTTTAAAGCTTTCTTCATATATTGTATCTAGCAAAGTCTTTACAATGTCTTCGCAATGCTATTGATATTCCTATATTGATGAATAGCAAAACTGTCAGGGTTTCATAACACATCAGTTTTTTGGAATTTGCTCTATTCATCTTGTTTTCCTTATTTATATATTTTGCAATCTTTCAAGTTGTGTATTAATTGTTATCTTGGTATATAAACTTCCAATAAGCTGTTTTGTTGTTGTTAAACATGATGACACCAGCTGCAGCTACTGTTGTCACGTAAAATTTTACTTTTTTCCTGCAATCATAGAAAGCAAAGTCACGTTCAGACGCAACGTTAGTATGCGGGCAGTTTCGAGTTTCCTCAAGCACATCGTCACCCGGAATTTAATTTTTTCTTTCAGGCAATTGTTCTTTTTAAATCTGCCTTTTTAAAGAGCATCTTTATAAACGCGTTTGAAAGAGTTAAAAATATTTTCATTAGAAGAGTTTTGATTTAGTCCATTGTTAATTGAAATAGGAATTTGTTTCAAGATTTGAGGGGGATGATTTAAATTTATAATGATATACGATAATTTATCATTAGGTGTTTTATAAGGTTTATAAGAATTTTCCGAGAGGTTAAATATGACATCAAGAAAATTCACAATTTTTAAATTGATGTTAATTTCAATTTGGAAGCCAACGTTTTCGAAAGTTTGTAAAATAACTTTTTTGATTTTGTCAAGTTGAGGCCCTGATTTTTTTGCATTAAAATTAAATCATCATTGCGAAACAAGCCTAATTGATTAAAATGAACTATTTTAGCTGGGGAAATAGAAATATATAAGCCTACAAATTTGCAAAGTTCTGCTCCGTCGTAACTTCCCATTGTTACATCAAAGCACTCGTGTGTGGTTTTTTTCTTCCACGTGTTGTTATTAAAATAGAGTAAGGTTTTTTTGCAATGCTTTATTAGGCAAATGGTGTCGTTGATAATTTCAGTGTGGATTTTTCAAAATTCTATTGTTTTATCTAAAATTTCGGCTGTAATTGGAGGATATAAATCATTAATATCCATTTGTATAAATGTGCATTAATTTTTATTACTTATTTTAGAAAACTAATTTATAACGTCATTGGTATTTTTCCACTGTTGTAAATTAAATTTTTTTCGAAAAATATTATTTATTTCATCTAATTTAATTTTACCAACGTGCCCTAGTTCACTTTTTAAAGGTACAAGTAGCCTACTAGGGAGTTTATTTCGAAAAATAATTTAGTAATTTATTATTGCAAAATACTAATTTATTTTTATTTTACAAAATACTAGTTTATTATTGCTCTGTTCTTTAAGAACATTGTACAAAATTCTAATTTAGGTCTAACATAAGCTGTATATAGTTTATTGAACAAGTCAGTTAACCAGAATGTCCGCTTTAATGTGTCTTGTTTTGAGTAAGCTTTAGGTGTGTGTATGTATTTTATACATATGTACATATACAAATATATACTTCTTTTAAATCTACTTTGTCATTAGTAGCAATACTTTATATTTGTTTACGTTAGACAAAATCAATATATGTACATTATATATGTACATTTATATATATATATATATATATATATATATATAAATATATATATATATATATATATATATATATATATATATATTTATATATATATATATAGCTTGTGTTGTGTGTTCTACAGAGAGAATGCTCAATGTTCTTATAGAGCAGAGCAATAATAATTAGTAAAAATAATTATCTAATTTTCAGTTGTCTTCAACACGTTGTTTCGCTATCATTTAGGTTGATGAGCCTACTGATGGCAAAACAACGTGTAGAAGATAACTACAAATTAGAAAAGTGTTTTTACTAATTTATATATATATATATATATATATATATTTAAGTATATAAATATATATATATATATATAGATATAAATATATATATATATATTTATATATATATATATATATATATATATATATATATATATGTATATAATTATACACACATATATATGTATATATATATATATATATATATATATATATATATATATATATATATATATATACAGATATATATGTAAATGTATGTATGTATTATACATATTCATTTATATTTTACTTCGTCATTATCAATTCTTTATAGTTTTTAGCGTCGGAAAATTTGAATTTTACTTGCTTTTATCTTTTTTTTTAATGTTTTTTAAGGTTATCTTTTCTTTAGATTTTTTGCTTTATTTAGTTTAACTTAACCTTCTTTTAACCATATATAGAAAGTACTATGCTTTATAGAAAAGTTATGTTCTAGCTTGCTAAAATAAAAATATGTTGGTAGACAGAACTGCGCAGTTCTTTAAAGATCCAGAAGAAAGTTTCAAACAATTTGAATGTTCAGATGAACTTAATGTTTTGAAAAGAAAAATTGCACATGGAAATATCCAATGCATCACTTATGTATGCATGACTATAATCTTTATAGTTTAGGGATAGTCTATAAATTACGCAACGCTAATTTTCCACATTAAACAAAACACAAAATTTTGTAAGTTTTCCCTTGCAGAGCCAGAAAATGAAATAAAACAGCCCATTATGTTTGATTAAACTTGCTACGTAAAACAGCTTATGACCTCATACTCCTTTTTTGAAAGCATTTTTACCCTGGCTTCATTTATGGATGATATGTTAAATATTATTACAATTTTTTTTTTAAATTGTCATGAACATTTTTAATGTTTATTGCCATATTTCTTTTTAGGTAAAACAGTTATCATTAATTCGCAGTAAAAATCCAGCTGATACATTAAAAAATGTTTTGCTAATTATAATAAATATTATAATTTTTTGTCAATTCAAAAAAAAAAGTTCATCTTCTTTTTATATGTAAACTGACAACAGACATTATTTTGTCAGAATACAGAAAGAATAGCCTGAAAAAAAAAAAGTTTAAAGAGTTGACAAGTCAATGTAACACTATTACTGGTATTCTCATTAGCTTATTATTGTGTTTGATTAACTTTTAAAGTTAAAAAGGAAGTTTTAATAAAAAAAAAAATTAGTTTTTTTAACATTTTTTGGCTATCGAACATGACATGTATTTAACTATGTTTTATTTTATGATTTTATTCAACTCTGTGTTGTTTTTATTAGATGCTGCTTTAAAGTCAAATAACAAACCAAAATAGATTTCATGCAAACTAGAGTAAGGGTTCGTCCATAAAGTACGTCACGATAGAAGAGGGATGGGGGTTGAAGGTTTTGTGGCAACTCATATAAAACTTCCTAATTAAGTGTTGCGATTATGTGACGAGGGGGGAAGGGAGGACAATTCAGGTCGAAAATTGCGTGACTTAATTTAAGGACAACCCCTAATTAGGCATTCTTATGACTGATTAAAAAGAACATTTACTAATGTTGATATCGATCAATCACGAAAGTGAAAATGTTGAAAAAAAGTATTAAAAGTAAAACTGTTGAAATTTAGCCCGAAGAGCATGCGTTTTGTTGTTTCTACTTATCACCGTTTAACCTCAACATGCGTTATAGAGCATTGCAGTACATTTGTTTGTACAACTCTTACCTGCGTTAAATTATTTGCTCATTCAGTTTGCACGAACTATCCACTTCAGTATCACTTGTTTCAAAACTTTTTTCTTTTTTTCCATCAAGTTTTGGTAAGCCGCGTATTCATCTTTTTGATTTAACGTAAATTATCTTTAGGGTATGCATTAAATCCTAGCTAATAAAACTAAAACTGAGTTCTAGGGATGGTAAGACTCAGTCATACGTGTCTAGTTTTAAATTGTCGTCCTTTTGTTAGATAATATATTCTGTACTTTAAAATGACTTGTTTTGTATGATTCGTTACTAAATATATATCAAAGCTATGAGGCATAAATGCATTTTGATGTCCTGTATTAAGACCTAAAAACAAAAGGTAAAAATGTCTAGATTTTCGATATATTGTTGATGTTGTTCTTATTTTATAACCATGAACCAATCATTTCTATAAGTTACTGAATAACGAAAGACTATTAAATTATTTTTTTTATACACGGTTAAATTACGAGAGTTGCTTATAGGTAGAACTAGTTAAAATAAATATGTGTTAGTATTCAACACTTACTAAGTCATTAGGTATTGTCTTTTAGGTTGAGTTTCTTAAGATTACCTCTTGCACAATAAGTTCTACTATATTTTTTTAAATTATATCAGTGTGTTTCTTTTTAAATAGGAGAGAGTAAGGATGTTTGGCTCAACAGTAGTATGTCTTTTCAAATCTTGCAACATAAGAAGGCTTAGACGGCTTAAGAATGTGTTTATTTGTTTATTTGATGATGAGATCCTTACGAGGATTTCTAAAAAAATATGAAATTTTGTTAATATATTGATTGGTTCATTACAGAACCCTTATATTTTATTTTTAATAATACTTTTAGAATTCCCGCCTTAGGTTGAATAATAAAAAGTACTATCGCTGCCCTAACCCAAACCCTTAGTTGATGAGGTAGCTACTTCTTTAGGTGCTCGCCCTAAATCAGTTAATAGATATATAACCTATAACTATATATTAGCTAAATATAAAACAATTATATCAACTAAAATAGTATATATTATAATTAAATATGTATTATGTTTGAAACAAACAATTTTACTAAAACGGTATAAATTCTGATTAAATAAAACTAAGTATATAACGAATATTTCCAGTTAAAGGGTGTTAATTAAAGTTAAATATAAACTTTATTTCCGCTATTACGAATATTTCAACTAAAGCATAATAGAACAATGAACAAATAATACAAAATAAAAATAGACTAAACCCTTCAGATAAAAACATACGTTTTTTGGTTATGAATATTCTTATCTCTAAATTTTTAGCTTTGTAACTGAACAATGTGATCATTGCACGAATCTTAGTTTACATCTGGTTGTAAACTATGCTTTTTCTGGTTTCAGAGAAGAAAATGAATTTTTTCTAGTTATATAAGATATTTACTTCTTTTTCAAGCACAGGTATAAATAATGGGATTTGTTATTAAACTTCAGCAGGAAGTCGGAAGTAACATTTAAAAAATAAAACGCAACCAGATTATCCGAAATTTTTTAAAAGCTTTTATAAAGTTATAAAGTTTTTTAAAGCTTTTTAAATATAGTTACAACTTTAACAGAAACTTCTTTAAAAAAGTTCGAAAATAGAGGAAGAAATTGAAGCTCTAAAATTAAGAGACAATATATCAAACTACAAATTTGTTTTTATATGGCTAATTTTGTATTAAACATTAACAAATGTAAGTTGCGTTAAAAAAAATTACATAAAATGTCCATAAATCTAAATGAAGTGGCCACATTATTGGTTAATCTGAAAACCAAGTTTATTTATTCTATAATAACTGTGTTTATGTACAATAACAATGTACGTTGCTAATCTAGGCTTTAACAGCCGTTTTATGTTAAAAACAATTACAACTTTGACTTAAACTATTTAGCTATTTTAGAATATGCAATCTTTTGATCTAAGTTATTATTACTGTTAATAACACTGTTTGCTTGGGTATATCTTGGTAGTATATCTTTAGACTTTTTTTATTATTTCGCGAAATGATTAAAAAAATAAAAACTTTATGAGACGAAAAATTCCAATTTTCAATTACCTAATTATAAAGTAATTCATCAAGTTAGAGCATCAATTAAGGAAAGTGGAGGTTTGTGTATATACATAAAAAATTCAATTTTATTCAAAAGGAAATCACAGTTAAGTTCAACCACTAATGATTATGAATCTTTATGTGTTGAAATTATTAATAAAACTTCTAGAAATATCGTCATCCATGCTTTATATAGACCGCTCTCAGGCTGTATTAAGGCATTTGAAAATCACATTAAAAGTATAATTAAAAAAAAATCATCTTTAAATAAATCGGTTTATATTGTTGGTGACATTAATCTTAATATATTAGAATACGACAAAAATAAAAACAGTAAGAACTTCTTTAACACAATTTTTCAAAATAGTTATATTCCCCTAATCAATAAACCAACGCGAGTAACTAGAGAAAGTGCAACATCTTTAGATCAAATTATTACAAATGATTTCGTAAATATTAAAATAAGGACAGGTATATTTAAATCTGACATTTCTGATCACTTCCCTATTTTTATTCTATCGCAAAAATGCATCGACTATGATGCTCTTAGTGATAGAAAAAAATTAATTACAACACGGTTAGTAAACGACGCTTCCATCAAAAATTTTCATAAACTTCTTACTGATGTCAACTGGGACACCCTACAACTAAATCTAATTGCCGATAAAGCACATGATATCTTTTTAACTGAGTTTCTTAATCTTTATAATAAAGTATTCCCGGAAGTTACTAAAGTTATCAAAGCAAAAACACTTTTAAACCCCTGGATCACGAGGGGCATTCTTAAATCCTCAAAAAAAAAACAACGTTTATATAACAAGTTTCTTAAAAAAAAAACTCTTAAAAATGAAACGACCCTAGTAGCAAGCAATATTGGAGCTATATTGGCCCAATATGGCATCAACATTGGCGCATTATTGAGTACAATATTGGCACAATATTGAAAAGGGCTACATTGTGCGATATTGCGCCAATATTGATTTATAATATTGTACCAATATTGGCTAAATATTGGTACAATATTGCCTAAATAGCTTAATTTATTAGTGTACTCAAACATGCGCCAATATTGATCTAAATATATTTAGATCAATATTGGCACATTAGACCCATATATGGGTCTAATGTTGTTGTTAGTAGTAAAAACATTCGCGCAAACATTCATATATAATAATGCATCAATTGGTGCATTATTACGTTGACACTTTATTTACACTTTTTTTTATTATTACAATTTCACAATGTTCTTTTAATTATTGACAAGCGAGAAAAATAAATATTTAAATATATATCAATTATTAGACAAAACAAGAATCACAAGCACAATTAATCAATTATTAAAATCAATGTCTATATGTTCATTGTCGATACATTGTCTATCTGGATTATTCGTTGGCACCTTTGAGAAACGATTTTTTCAACCTCCATTCCTATCTCCAGCTTGTGCAAGAAAACAGCTCATCCGATCTCTGATTTCTTTATCTGTTCATTTATTAAATTTCTGTTGTACAGCAGCTGTAAGGCAAAAATATTTTATTGGTTATTATTTAACATACTATATATAGAATTTTTCTTTAGCTATTCAATATCTCAATTAACTAAAATATAAGCACTAACTTTAGTTACTCTTTACAGCTAAAGAAACATAATGTCTCAAATCTTGAGCTTTAATATTCTCTGAGATTAATGACTATATCTATAATCTATTTATTAAATATTACAAAATTCGATTCAAATTCTACAGTACAATAAATTATAAATTAGATCAATCTATTGTTTTGACACATCTTTTTCAAAATTTAGATTTTAGCTAATTAGTTTATTTTTCTATTATTCACCTGCCCATGGCCGATGGGGGCCGCATCTTTACTGATCGCAAATTTATCTTTACTGATCTAAAACAAGTTTTAGATCAGTAAAGATAAATTTTCAAAATAAATCAGAGATTTGTGATTAATCTCAAAAATCAGAAGTTTTGGAAAAGTGTAAAAATTGTCTCCCTTCCCACACAAATAATATAAAATAAACAATATACAATAAATAATACAATAAATAATTATTATTCAATAAATAGTAGATATTAAAACTTTAAATGCAATCATAACTTTTTAAATTTAAGTACCATAAAAATAATAAAAAAGTAGGTGGGTAATTTAATAAACAGAACATTTTACCTATCACACACTTATATAGCACTAAGCTTATAAAAGACTTTTTGTTCTTTCGGCCTTGCATAGAGTATTGCAGGCTAACCTCTTTTGACAATAAAGAAGCCATCACATTCGAAGTCATCTTTTTATAATCTTCCCCACCG
The DNA here is from genome assembly GCF_038396675.1 of Hydra vulgaris. Lineage (NCBI taxonomy): Eukaryota > Metazoa > Cnidaria > Hydrozoa > Anthoathecata > Hydridae > Hydra > Hydra vulgaris. The sequence goes on along the minus strand of NC_088927.1, from coordinate 43,220,660 downwards.
ACTAATACCAATCTGAGAATCTAATAGAGAATATGCACGAACAGATTGATTATATAAAACATTTTACTAAATTTTACTAGATTATATTCCACAATAAATTTAGCTTACCTCAAAGCAAATACTAATTGTATGATTACAAAACTATGTTCACGTTAATGTATATTATATGTGAATATATGAGAATAAATAACTTACAAGAGAATTTATTTTGTCTTTGTCAGACAATAGCTGCTCTGTGGCCAGCAAGTCATCATTTGTTTCAATAGGAATTTCCCATCTTATAATAGGCATTGTTTGACCAGCTGCTGATGATCTAGTAGTACTTGAAGATGATAACGCAATAGTTATCATTCGTTGCTCCATTGAGTTCAGTCTTTGGTTAACCTGCTTGATTTCATATTGCATGCTGCAAATCAAGCGCAGACACTTTCCTTGAAAAGCTGTAAATGTAAAATTGATATCATAAATATAATATGGTAACTATAATTCTTATTTCATATTGATTGATTTCTTAATCGCTTTTTTAATATTATGCCATAAAAATAAACATAAACAATACACAATAGAACTATAATAAAATAGTAAATAAAATACACAAATTAAAACCCAAAAACAGACTTGCAAAGGTCATCTATTGTATTTATGGGTAATGGGAGAGGGATGTAGTCTTCGCTACTTTCAGGCTCTTCTAAATTGTTTGATTGTGGAGCTGTATTTTTAATTATTGAATCTGACTTCCTAATGCATGCATTAGTAGAGCTGGTTGCAATAAATGTTGGTTCGTAGCTTTCACTTGCTCCAATGGAAGAAATGCTGCGTTCTTCCTGGCTTGTCTGAAAACTTTTCGAACTACCTGATTTTAGATTCTTTGGTTTTTGAAAGATTTTACTCATGGGAATCGCTTCTTTAAATGAAGGCGACATATTGATGTTTTCACAGTCATGAAACTCATTATTAAAATTTTATGCAGGTTTTCTTTGTCGCTTTTTTACAGGAGCAATATCAAATTCGTTGCTTTCGTCACTTTCTATATTTGAAGTGTAAAGAAGCTGTTCTGCTTTTTCATTTGCTCCTAATAATGTATCTACAAAAAAAGTTAAATAAAAATATATAAATAATACCTGCTTAAATAGATAATAATTGCTTAAATAAATTACTAATCTTATACAGTACTACCACTTATATTTTATATTTTTCATTGTCATGCTAACCTTTTATTTATTTTTAATATATTCACCTCATGAGTATAGTCAGTAGGGTTCTTATAAGCCCTTATTGTTTTTATACACCTCTATAAATTCTATAGCTACAAGCACAAACCGTGACAAACAAAATGGAAACAAAGAAATGGAGCACATTTGTTTCTCTGCATTTCACAGTAATCTCCTAGATGATATTCATCCTAGTGGTAGTATTGCAATGAAAGTACACAGTCCTGATCTGCATAGCAGATTAACATCAGGACTTAACTTCTCCATAATGTCATTTAAATGACATTATGGAAAACCATCCAAACCACAAAAGGATGTAAAACTTAAAATAAACTAAAACATATAATAGGTTTTTTAAAAGTAATAAAAATATTTGAAAAATACTTTATAACTTCTTTCTAATGATATGATAATTATCTTTACCTTTTTTGTTTATTTTTCCTTTTTTTTTTATTATAAATTTTAATTGCATGTTTACCTGTTTATGTGTGTTTTGTATGTTATATGTCTATATGCTTATTATTAGTCATATTATGCCCTTCAATATAATATTATATTCAATACAATATAATATTGTATTCAATACTATATTCAATATAGTCATACAAGCCCTTCTGAAAATAAGTTTGCAGAGCTTTATCAGAAATGTTGTTCCACGTCTCTAAAAACAATACTGAAAAGATGCATGTGCAAAATTAATCCATATTTCTCGAAATAACCTTTTGAACTACCTAGCATTTTAAGGTGCTTTACCTAGCGTTTAGAAGGTACTAATTCAAAAAACTATGTTTTTATATATATTTGAGCCAGTTTTACCTCGGCATGATGCTGCACTGCATAAACCATAATATTTTGGCCCCTTGCTCTATTCATGAGAGGGAAATAAGTTTACAAAATACTTTTTAACTATTATTAACTAAATTTAAATTCATGTACAAATTTAAAATTTCATGCACTAATCTTTAAGTGCTTGAAAATTATGACTATATAAAGTTTGAACGCCCTTTAATTTGAGAGGTCATTAAACTTTGGTGGGTCATATTATTTAATAATATGAAAAATAAAAATAATATATAGTAATAATAACAAAAAAAAAAAAAAACGTATGTATAAAAATAGTTAATATTATATCATAATAATTATGATATGATATTAACTATTTTTATATGTACGTTTTTTTTGTTCTTTTTATATATAAAAAATATTTTATATAACTAAAAATAGTTAATATTATATCATAATAATTATGATATAATATTAACTATTAAAAATAGTTATTATATCATAATAACTGTTATTATAAATATATTTTTTTTTTTGTTTTGTTATTATTACTATAAATTATTATGATTTTGTAATAATAATAATTATTTATATTATTGTAAAAAATTATTATAGAAAAATAAATATCTTGTTATTGTAACTATGTTATTGATTACTATTACATATGCTTACTAGAATTTCCCAGCAATCTAACAGGCAGTTTCTCCCATAGACTTTCATTAGGCATCACACAGTCAGATATGAGTTTTCCAACATGTGACATAGACTTGAGGTGACTTGGCCACCAAACTTCGTATGAACTAAGTAACCAACAAGTTGGCACAACTTCCATGCAACTTTTTTCATTTTCTTCAAAGGACACAATAGAATATTTCTTTTGAGAGTTGAGCTTCAGCATGTTCAACTATTACATAAAAACATACAAATTTTAAAAGTGGTAAAGGAAACAATTGACTATGTTACAAATTAGTAAATAATAAATAAAAATAGCCTCTTTATGTGTAGTGGCTCCATCAGTTTTGGGGAGGTGAATTCAAGAAAAATAAATTAAAAATAAAAATAGAATGCTTATATTTACTTTATAAACCCTCTTTAGTACTTTTTTTTTTACAATATATACACATAAACAAGAATCCCCTAGTGGGTAATTATTTACAAAAATAACTTATGACAATTTTATAACTATAACTTAAGACAATTTTTATACTATTTATAATCATCATTAAGTAATAACAGTACAGTGTGCTGTTTTATGCAATAATAAATAACAGTAATCTTAGTGATCAATGGCTGATCCATGAAGTAGAGGATAAACTACAAAATAATCTTTTTTCTGAAGAACCATACATTTTGTTTTTATTGCATTTAACTGTATGAAAACTAATTTTGAGGATAGCTGTGAAACCTTAAATACATTAAAAGTATTGGACGGACAAGGATATAAATAAAAGTTCATGTGTGTATTAAAATAATGACCAATTAAAATAATTCTGTTGTTCCTACATTTAACAACATTTTAAACCACAAATAATTTTCCAGAATCTTAGAGCACACAGTTGTTACAGGCATCTAGACTTAGTGTAAAACCACAGTACAAAAGTTTTTCATATTGAACGCAATCCATTCCTAAAACAGGACCTTTAAAGTGCACTTTAGACACTATAGGCTCATAACTAAATGGTTTATTAAAGGTATAAGATGTTGTACTTACTTCAGTTAATCTTCTGCAAACATGTTGCACTGGCAAATTTCCATTCCTGAGTAATTTTTTTAGTCCTCCTAAGGTATTTTCAAAAGGAAATCCACTAAAGTTATCTAATGGTCCATATTTTCTTACATTATCACATATGTGTGTAAGACTATGCAATGTATAATTTACGGAACTTTCACCATACAGTTCAGGTAACTTTTGGACATATTTATTTAAAATTTTCTCAGTATAATTTATATAAGTGCTACAATACTCAGAACTTATCAAAATAGACACTGCCACATGTAGTAACATGAAGTGGTGATATAGTTGTGATTGTAGACGTCCTCTCAACACTAATGGCCCTAAATAGCAAAGAAAAAGTCTAAACTCTACTGCCTTCCATCGATCAATATGTTTCAGAATTCTTGGCTTACGTACACATTCAAGGCAAACATGTTTTGCTAAAGTTTGTAAATAAATTGAAATATTTTCTGCAATGTCCTTTACTACATTTTATAAAAGCACGAGCTGGTGCATCACAAATAAAACTATGAATATTTATGGAAAAAATGACATCCATTTGCATTAATGCCATTCTCTTTAACTGTTAACAATTCGACAACAAATCTTTTAAAGAATTCAGCAGCAGAAGCTGGCTTGCTAGTACCAGCAAAGATAGATACTACTAACGGCTTGGAAAACATTTGTCCTATTTTAGCAATCAACAAAATTGGCCAGAACTGCTTTGCAGAACTTTTATATAAAGGCAACCCATCAATGTTTATAAGCATTTCAACTATTTTAGAAGTATAAGATGCTGGATGATAACTTGCCAATAATATTTCAAGTTGGTTTTTAATACCTATATATAAGTAATTGCCATTGTTACCAAAAATATCGTTCATTTCTCCAATGCCAGAACATGGTTTTGTTTGTAATAATGTTCTAGCATCTTTAGGTAACGCATGATATGGAGACAAAATTTTCAATAGATCGGTTAAGCTGTTTAGACAAATTTTGTGCTTTAATACCCATTGAACAAGTGATTCTTTAATGCATGGTGTTCTTTTTGTTTCTTTATTTTCATTACTAGATTCTGATGAAAAATATATTAAATTTTTATCAATGTGTAGCTGATCATCAGAATATGATGAAAAATAATCAAATTCTTTATTAGTAATGTCATTTACACTTATCTCATCATATTTACTATCACATGTATTATATTTCTCATTGTGAATCACATTAAAAGTACCATCTACCACTTTATTGGTTGTAGTTTCACTTGTTACATTAAGCGGTGTAGCGAGGTTATCTAGACTAATAGCATTTTCAATATCCTGAAAATGTCGTTTAACAGCTCTTGTAACAGATTTATATTTTGACCAGCGATTTGAGTTACTTGCATTCATAGCTAGTTACAAACCGGAAAAATAAAAAATAAACTAATAACAAAAACAATAAAAACAATTAGAGTGCTCAAAGAACAGAGCAGTGATAAATTAGTAAAATGAATACAAATTATATTATAATATTTATCTAATTACTAATTAATTCTATTTATATTAGTTAAAAATTTAAAAGAAAAGCTAAATAGGTGCTTTTAAAAAACATCTATTTAGCTTTTCTCTTAAAATACAATTTATTAAAAAAATAAATACGAATCTTTTTTACTAATTACAAGTGTTAATTAGCGACAAGGCCTTGTCGCTAACCGTTTGTCTAAAGTTAGCAGGAATGATTTTAATTTTACAATGTCATAGGTTTATTTATACATGTCGCTAATAAACCCATGCCATTAAGAAAATTATAACACTAAATTAAAATAATAAACATCTTTTAAATAAATCTAATTGAGAAAAATGTGAAATATTGTGATGTCTTCAAAAGGCAAAGTGCATAAAAAGAAGTAATTGCTTTTACTCATTAATTGGTCAGCTTTACGTAAGTAATAATTTTATCAATTTTGGTTAAGTTTTTATTCACGTTAAGCTGAGCAATTTCTGAGTCAATTGCTTAACTTTACGTGAATGAAAATTTGTGCATAACTGCTAAAGTTTTTATTCACGTAAAACTGACCAATTACTAAGTAAAAGTATTGAGCAATTTCTGAGCAAAACTGCTTTTTTTATTTACCCGACCTAAAGTATTGAAATGTGCGAATTTGCATTTTGCAATATCGGTTTTTTAATAAGGAGCCAATATTGGCTTTATATTACCTAAGTTGGCTGATGTAACTAATATATTACCAATATTGGCACAATATTGCAAATCTTGGCCAAATATTAGCCAATCTAAACTATATCGGAGCAATATAGCGCCAATATTGCATGCTACTAGGGTAGGGTAATTACAAAACCTATAAACGGCTATATGAATCAGTTTTAAAACGCTCAAAGAAACATTACTGTTCGGAGAAACATTACTATTTAAACACAAAAATGATTCGAAAAAAACATGGCAAATTATAAAGGAGGTAATCGGTAAAAAACGTTTATACGGTAATTTACTTCCAAAAAATCTTAAAGTTAATAACAATTGTATTGTAAATAAATTCTTAGTGGCCAAAACACTTAATCAGTTTTTTGTAAATATAGGTCCTATTTTATCATCAAATTTAGCAGCTTCTAAAATACACTTTAAGTCTTACGTAACCTCAAACAACATTAGTGTTATGTCTAATCCTAAACTAACGCAAAATGAATTATTAGACGCAGTCTCTTTGTTAAAGCCCAAAAAAAGTGTAGGTTTCGATTATATAAGTAGTAATGTCGTTATTAAATCGATAAAATACATCACAATTCCATTATTACATACTTTTAATTTATCTTTAAAACATGGTGTTTTTCCAGAAAACCTAAAAATTGCAAAAATCATTCTAATTTTAAAATCAGGCGATCCTTCTGAAGTTGCAAATTATCGTCCAATCTCAATTCTTAATTGTTTTTCTAAAATATTAGAGTGAGTTATATATAATAGGCTTTATTCTTTTTTAAATGTAAATAATATTCTTTACCATAAACAATTTGGATTCAAATCTGGCCATTACACCGATCATGCAATCATTCACCTTATTCAGGACATATTTAAATCGTTTGATGAAGACAAGTATACCCTTGGTCTTTTTATCGATTTAAGTAAAGCTTTCGATACAGTCAATCATCAAATCCTTCTATCGAAACTCAAAAGTTATGGTATAAAAAATGCTAACTTGTCCTGGTTCGAGAGTTATTTGACTAATAGGAAGCAGTATATAGTTTATGATGAAGGAAAAACTAATTATGAGACAATTACATGTGGTGTTCCTCAAGGATCAATTTTAGGGCCACTTCTATTTCTTGTTTATATAAACAATTTAATTAAATTTTCTAACATTTTAAATACAATTTTATTTGCAGATGATACCAGCTTGTTTTATTCCAATAAAGATATCAATATATTATTCCAAACATTAAACAAAGAACTAGACAAACTAACCCAATGGTTTAAATCAAACAAGTTATCTTTAAACATTTCTAAAACAAAATACACTTTATTCCATCGCCTACATAAAAAATCAGATATTCCCTTAGAACTTCCGGACCTTTTTATTGATAATCAATTAATAAAGAGAGAGCAATCAATAAAGTTTTTAGGCGTGTTTCTAGACGAAAATGTAACCTGGAGGGAACATATAGGTGTAGTTGAAGATAAAATATCAAAAAGTTTAGGTATAATGTACAAAGCAAAGCAGTTATTAAACCAACCTTGTGTAAAAAACATTTACTTTTCTTTTATTCATTGCTACTTAAGTTATGCGAACTTTGCTTGGTTCAGCACTAACGCGTCGAAAATAAAAAATTGCTTAGCAAACAAAAACAGGCTATAAGGATAATTTCAAACGTAGATCGCTTCTCGCACACACAAACACTATTTAATGAACTCAATATCCTAAATGTATATAAACTAAACCTCTATCAAGTTCTTATTTTCATGTTCAAACTTGATAAAAATATATTACCAATCTTATTTTATTCAATTTTTGAAAAAATAAATCACATATACCCTACTAGATTTTCAAAATACAACTACATTCAATCCAAAACTTATTATTCCGCTACTAAATTCTCTATTATAAACCGAGGACCAAAGTTGTGGAACATAATATTAAATAATGAAATGAAAACTAATTATTCTCTAAACCAATTCAAAACAAAACTTAAGCAATTACTTTTGTTAACTGAAAATGAATTATATTTTTTCTAATAAAACTTCTTTATATTAGAAATCAATAACTAATAGTTAATTAATTAATTGTTTTAGATTAATAATACATAATTAATCAATAATTGTACATATATTTTTATCATTTTACATGATAATCTTCTTTTTGAGAAATTTATTTTTTATTTTTGCGTTACTTATTAGTCTTTTAGTTTTATTTTATACTGTTTATTTGCTTTTACTTAATTGGCAATGAAAAGTATTTTAAATATAATTAAATAAGTTAAACTATAAAATGCTCTACCAATAAAATGTTTTATATAAAATCATATCTTCTTATTTTTCAAACCAATTCTTAAATATTATTTTTGTCATTTAATATTTTAATAAATTTTGTTTCTTTTATTTTACAAAGCAATTGTTATATCTTATTTTTTGAAAAACTATAAATTGTAAACGATATGAGATATATTTAAATTTTCTTTTATAATATATATCAGATATATATACATTGAAACTATATTTTATTGTCAAACTAAATTTTGTCTAGTAATGACGCATTTTTTGGGGCTTAATGATAAGACTAAATTTGTCTTCTTCTAGACCCGGTCGCATATTTACATACTCCACAAGGCGATAGCACACATGCGTAAAAATCAAAATGCAAGACCGGAATTTTTTTTTTTTAATAATGATAGACTGCCTGCCCCAACCAAACCCTCAGTCGATGTAGCAGCACTCCCTTGCGGGTCAGGCTATTTGTCAGTCGATGTAGCAGCACTCCCTTGCGGGTCAGGCTATTTGTCAGTCGATGTAGCAGCAATTCCGGTCTTGCATTTTGATTTTTACGCATGTGTGCTATCGCCTTGTGGAGTATGTAAATATGCGACCCGGTCATGTAATTATTTTTTTTATAAGTTACGACTGTAATTTTTTTTTATCGGCAAAAGTGTAAATAAAAAAAAAAAAAAAAGACGGCATAAAATAAATATTTTAAAAAAATTTATATTTCTCAACAACTTTTTTACTTGAAAATTAGGTTTCAATATAGTAGAAAAACATTATTCTAAGGACACTAAGACTATCAATTACTCAACTTTTTCAATAAGTGGAGATGGAACAAGATTTTAATGTCTCGAATTTTTTTTTTTCCTTTTTAAGTGCCCCAAGAAGATCTTACGGTCTTATCACAGAGCGCCGCGGAAGGGTATTTTTTGGGAAATTCACGCCTCCTTTCTTACTGTTGTTGTAAAACATGCCAATAGTGGGGTTTGAACCACGGATCTTACGTTTCTGAGGCAAGTGCGCTACCACTGCGCCAAGGCTGCACAAATCGTCCACGAAACCTCATATTATGCCCTCTTGTATTTGAAACTGTTAAACCAGGTTGATATTCCGAGTAAAATTATCTATAATTTTTACCTTTACGTAAAATTGGATTAGGTCATTATGGTCTTTTTTAAACTTTATTAGCTGTCATTAATTTGTTTTGAGTGTTTTCTATATCCGGAAATGATCTAAGTATGCTAATTAGTTTTAACGTTGCACTCTTTTACATACACAATTACTGCACTATCTAAGTGTTTTATTGTTAAATTCATAACTATTTAGTTTTAAATATAATCTGTTGTGAGGTACGGGATCGAAATCGATTAATAACAGTACCTAGGACAAATACAAGTGCGCAAAGATTCTTCAGCAAATTAAAATTAACAAAAACGTATTTAAGAAATATAATGACTCAGGAAACTCTCAAACAATGATATAACTTTGCTTATGGAGAACAAAAAAGCACAAACAGTAGAATTAGTTATAGTAATTGTGGAATTCGCTAATAAAAAAGCAAAAAAATTTCATTTTTACAAACGTTAAAGATATAAAAAATTTCTTTTAATATTTACAATATTTTGTTTTTATTAATTTAAATATATCTATAAATTAGTAAAAACACTTATCTAATTTTTAGTTGTCTTCAACAGTATGTTTCACAGTCAGTAGGATCATCAGGAGGAATCTTCTTATGAATTCTTTTTATGATTTTTTAATTTTCTAATAGAGCTGATGCAACTACCTGGTTGCAAAATACTTGGTTGTAGCTACAGTTACATAATTATAACAATTCCCAACTTCCTGTGAAATAATTTTTCAATAATTTGAATTTTTTGATGTTTAGACATTTTTCCTGATAAAACTACTGATGGTGAAACATGCATTTTTCTTTTTGCCTGTCATGGTTTTTGCATAGTTACGCAAGAATTTTTGTAAAAAAGAGGGTTTTTTTTAAGGATTGTCCATAAATTACGCAACGCTAAATTTTACTAATAAACATAACAAAAAAGATCAAAAGTAATTCCACTCAGAGCCTTATGTTAAAAAAAAACAATACAAACGCAAGTTTAATGAAAAATTAAGTTTAAATTGTCGCGTTAAAAAACTTGAGATCTTTTACTTCAGTTTTTTAAATAAACTTAGTGTTGTGTAAAATTTAGAGAATCCCGAAGTTGCGTTTTTGCGTTTTTTACTTACGTATGGAAGATATGTCCTAATATTTTAGTTTTAATAACTAGAAACTTTAATATTAAAATATGAAAGTTTTCATACTTTATTCAGATTTGAGTAGTCCCGCGTATTTAATGCAAAAAGAGATGAGGTTGGTTGGAGTTTGAAATAAAGAAAAAGCCATTCGCTATTTAAAATCCTAAAATCCAAATTAACATTTTTTACAAGACACGGAAAAACAATTTAATTCAAGCGCGGTTTGCGGTTAAATGCGAAATTCTTATTAACTGTTTTTTCTTTTCATAGAACTTGTATTTTATAGGTCAACGATTTTTAAAGCATGATTACACAGAAAGTTTTTGTTTCTATTGCTATCTGATAAAAATGAAAAATATTAGGTTTATAGTTAATTTTTAACACATATAAACGTAATTATAGAAAACTATATCTAAGAACGTTCAGAAATGCAAGATTGGTGTAATGTTTATTAAATAACAGTGACCATTATTGTTATTTAACAAAATTTACACAAATTATTTTGCATTTTTGAATGCTCTTATTTAATCTTATGTTTCTATTATGTTATTTCTTTGTTTTAATAGTGGTGTTACTTGGCAACATATAGGATAAGATTTTAATCCATACTAGTCAAGCGGTGTCACTAAGTTTAGTGGCGAGCGGTGTAAGTATCCTGCATTATTTTCTTTGGTATGTACTTTAGAAATAAGACTTTGTGCAAACCGGCCCCGGCTCCGGCCCGGCAAATAAAAGTATGAAACTTATCATAGAATCTAAATATTAATACCACAATTGATTACAATACTTTTTTCCAAGTTACAAATTTAAATTTTTTTCGTAATCCTATTAACATCATCAATCTAAGAAGATTTTAATATTTTTATTGAATTACAACTTTATAAATCTATTTTTTAATATACTCTTTTTTTATTTCTTAAAATGCTTTCTGATATTTTATGATATCACAACCAATAAATTTATTATTATTATCATAAGGAATTATTTTTTAAAGAGTTTTTATAGTTTTAATCTTTGTCATTACATATTCTATTAAGTTTTCATCGAAACCATTTATAATTGTCTTCTTCTTAATGACTTTATTTTTTATATAAATTCAAACATTATCTAATTAAACTATTTTCTTTTAAAGATGCTTTTGATATTGATTCATTAGTTTGTCTACTAAATTAAAATCATGTTAAAACAAGATTTTCATTTAGTAAATTCATATATGATTTGAGATTTACTGTATTATTCAAAAGTCAGCAGTTAGAAAAATATTGAGTTCTACATAATTAAGGTAAAAATAGTTGTGTCTACTGGTATCATTGCAAAACTAACTTTATGCTTTTTTTTATCGCTATTCTTAACTTCTGTATTTTATCATATAGAAAAAGTTCACAAAATTGGATTCTGTGAACTTTTTTTTTTTGTATATGATAATTGGAAATTATCATATACAAAAAGTTCAAAAAATGTTAATTCACCTACCTAAGGCCGTTAAGGCTATGACAGACGAGCAGGCTACTAACTTGTAGTTATAACCCACTCTAAACTCTATAACTTGGAAACACGAACCATGACGAACAAGGCCGTTGTGCGGATAAACAAGTTGACCGCGACGTGGTTGTGATCAAACATCTCTGGTCTGAGTTTTCTTGCCACAAACACTTTTATTTTATATTACGTCAAAATTTACAAACTTTTATGTTTTTTTTTTCGTCTTGTCATAGTTCAGGGACCCGATCATTTAAAAATAGTATGTCGTGGTCAGCAAAATATCATACAGACGCTGTAATATTTTAAAATCGCTTTAACTACACAATGTAAGAAGTCCAGATAATGTTTAAAAAACTCAAAAATTATGTTTTTGTGTGTGTGCGTGTGTGTGTGTGTGTGTGTGTGCGTGTGTGTGTGTGTGTGTGTGTGTGTGTGTGTGTGTGTGTGTGTGTGTGTGTGTGTGCGTGCGTGTGTGTGTGTGATAACAAACTATAAATTGATTTTTAATTAAGATAATATCAATTTCTTTTTTGAAAACAGAGTATAAATATTAGCAGAGTTAAAAATGAAATAAAATGAATGATTGCTTTTACTTGCATCTCACTTAAAATAATCATCTGCTTGCAATATTGACAGGTAACCAAACGATAAATGCATGATTTTCCATGTGTTTCTTTAGTTTCTTATGCAAAAGCGAAGTAGAACACGGTTTATTAAGACATTTTAATGTTTGATGTTCGCAAGAACCCAAATGTTCCTTAAAAAAAAACTTATTTAAATTACTTTAAAATAACAATAATTTTTGAAATAAGCTTGTTTTATAAATACAGACAAGTAGCTTTTTTTTTATATATGTAATATTATTTAAGAGAATGACGACTTTAAAACATTTAATCAATAAATTTTTACCATGCAATAAAATCTTATTAGATTACATTAACTTAACTACTAGCTAATTAACTACTTATTAGATTACATTATAATTAATTATTAGGTTACATTAAGTCTAAAAGATAAGCTAAACTATTGTAAATCGAAACATTTATCCCTCTATATTTTATTGCATATGAGTTAAAAAACTTGCCTTAATTGTCATCAAGTAGCATACCATAGTAAATCAAAAAACTTTGGTCTTCCTCAGTTAAACTGTTGTATAATTACTTATATTTTATAATTCCATTTATAAGTGAAGAGCGAGTTTTTAAAATGGAGCTAAGCTATTGTTCCCAAAATTGAGATTTTCAAAGTTTCGGATTCTTGACTAAAAAAGGAACTCTAACTGTGCCAGTAGGAATAAAAATACTCTTCCTTATCTTTGTTAACGGTTAAAAAACTATCGATTTTCGAAACATATTTTGCCAGGCATTTACTTTATTTTTTTTTCTTCCAAAACAATAAAATGAACGCTTTAACCCTTTTAGCAAAACGCTCTTCAAATAGTGATAATAGTCATACTAAAAAAAACATTAATGAAGAATGTTTAAAGGCATTTCAACACCGAGATATAGTAAAATTGTTGCATTAAATATTTTTGAATAAAATTTAAATAACATACATTAAGTATTTTTAGTTCTCCGGTCCGTTTACAACCATTGGTAAAATTATTACATTTACCTTTTAATTGCATAATTACTCCTTTCAATAGCTCCATCGGAAAAAGTCTATGAGAAAACATTTTATTAATTGTTAGTAGCAGACATATTTTTAAGAACAAAAAAATGGATTTTTTTATATAGTTACACTAATTTATATAAACTGATTTAAAAAAATTAAAATTAATAAACTAAGTTAAAAATAATTACTTCGCTAGAATCTAAATTGTTATTTTCTAATGGACAAATTAAGACTCCCTTATTTCTAAATAAAGAAAAGCGTTTCTTATTTTGATTGAATATATATATGTATATATATATATATATATATATATATATATATATATATATATATATATATATATATATATATATATATATATATATATATATATAAACACACATATATATATATATATGTGTATATATATATATATATATATATATATATATATATATATATATATATATATAAATGTATGTAGATATAAATATATATATATACATATATATATATATATATATATATATATATATATATATATATATATATATATATATACATATATATATATATATATATATATATATATATATATATATATATATATATATATATATATATATATATGTATATAAATAAGTATATATTGTTTTTTTTTTCTATTATTATTATTATTTGCCGCATATTAAAATTTACAATGAAATAAATCGTTTTAATAAAGAAAAGAGCTGGAGCAAGCACAAGACATAAACTGTATTATCATCGAGCCCTATTTACATTGAAAAAATCGTAAGTTTATATACAACAATGAAAAGTAGCTAAGTACATAATAAGAACTTTACACACGTTAGTTAAAATATAAATAATAATATAATATAAACATTAGTGTTAAAATATAACTCAATATATTAAAGATTAACAACAATATAAAAGTATTAAAGTTTTTTAACAAAAAATTAAATAAAAATAAAACTGCATTGAAAAAGAAGAGTAGTGTCACTAACTATTTTTTTAGGTAATTTATATTATTTATGCAATTATTTTAAAAGAGCTATTTTAAATCAAAGTCATTTTGTGATAAGAGACTCTTAGAATCTTTCCTGAATTGTTCCAAAGAGATGTTTTGAATATTCTTTTTTTTCGTAATAAATTTTGAAAAGTGCTTCCATAGAAACGGTCCACAGTATTGGATTTGGTAAGAACTTAGTTTTAAATTTGTTTTTGGTATAGTATAGTTGTTAATTGAAAATTCAGTAGAATACTTGTGCGAGATTTCTCTAAAGTAAGACTGAAATACAATAGGAGAAAGCCCATGTTTTATTTTAAACATGAATTGTAGAACTTGGTGTATATTAAGTTTATAGATACTTAAGAGACAAAGCTTCCTTAAAAGAGATTCGTAATGAAAAGTTCTGTGTGCCCCAAATACAATCATGCGTGTTTTTGCTTACTATAAATTTTTTTTTTATTTACTATAATTAGTACTACCCCATACAATATTGCAGTAAGAGATAAAACAATGAATAAATGAAAAGTATATTTTTTTCAAGGAGGCAGTGTCAAGATATAGTTTAGTTTTATATAATATGGAAGTATTTATTGAGGTTTTTTTTTCTATGTATTTTATATGTGGTTTCCATGACAAATTTTCATCTAGTGTTACTCCTAAAAAATTAAAGATTGGTTTCCTTTTACTAAATGCTTTATTAATTAAAAGATTAGGTAATTTTAGAGGAACATTATTACCTTTACTAGGTTTGGAGAATAAAATAGTTTTTTCTACATTTAACGAAAGTCTACTTCTTGTAAACCACTCGTTTATTTTTAATAGTTATTCATTAAATATATTTAAGAGAACTTTTATGTTTTTGTTGGAATAAAAAAGATTGAAGTTATCTGCAAACAATATAAAATTTAAAATATTCGATGCTAAGTTTAAATCATTTATATGCAATAAAAATAATAATGGTCCTAAGATTGAACCTTGGGGCACACCACATGTAATGTGTTTTTCTTTTATATTGTGACTTCTTCGCCAGGTAATCTTCAAACCAAAGTTAGTTTTTATTGTTTACTCCATAGAGTACCAGCTTCTTTATAAGAATCTTATGCTTACCACTGTCAAAGGCTTTTGACAGATCAATAAGGTAAAATAGTCATTATTGAATGCATCTGATACATAATTAATCAGTTCAATTACCGCATGGTTAGTTGAATTATTTTTTTTAAACTCAAATTGTTTACTGTTCAGCAAACTGTTTAAGATCAAATAGTTATAAAGTCTGTTGTACATAATTCGTTCCAATAATATTAATAAGCAAGGTAAGCCAAAAAGAGGTTTGTAGTTTGAAATATCAGTTTCGTAACCAAATTTAAAAATTGGAGTAATAACTGCAACTTTAAGTTTTTTTGGCACAACACTTAATTTTAATAAAAGGTCAAAAATATGAAATAATGACGGTTTAATGATATCAAAAACTGACTTAACAACATTTACACTAATTTTTCAATGCCCTTCACTTTTTTTTTTAGTGTTGCCGTTGGTTTTTTCCAACAACTTCGCATAATAAATTTTTTTTTAGAGTGTTTTTTTGTTTTTTCAAATAAGTTTTTATAGTTTTTGTAGTTTATTTCATTTTTATATGTTTTATGCCTTAAATATTTAACATAAAGTTATTGTTTTTCCTTAGACGATTTTATTAGACCCTTGGATATATACATATACAAAAATATATACATATATACATATATATATATATATATATATATATATATATATATATATATATATATATATATATATATATATATATATATATATATATATATATATATATATATATATATATATATATATATATATATATATATATATGTATATACATATATATATATATATATATATATATATATATATATATATATATATATATGTATATATATATATATATATATATATATATATATATATATATATATATATACATATATACATATATATATATGGTCTGGTCCAAAGTAATAACATTATCTGAGAACTCCCATAATTAGCACATACATTATTGTTACACTACAAATGTTAAGGTACTAAGAATTTTTATTTGCTTGATTGTGATACCTGGAATAACAGACAACGGTATTCCAGGTACCACGACTTAGATAACATGTTAAATTTCTTAAAATATCAAAGTTATAAACAAGACTAATTTTAAAGTGGCATTCTGATTGAAAATTATTATATGCATTTGAAAAATGAAAGACATAGTAAATTACTAATTTTAGGTGTTTTTATGCAGTTCTAAGGCTCTTTTTTTTATTTCAGGAAACCAATACATATTCCATATAAAAAAGAATCTAAAGCTTACACATTTTTTTGCATATAATAATATAAAAATTTTGGTTTAAAATTATTTTTTATACAAAAACTCTTTTATTCTGATAATTGTAAAGCAGCTTAAGCTTCTTTTTCTTTACCATCTTGGCGCTAAATACAATCCAATGCAAACAATAGTTAAGAAGATGAAAAAGATACAACTAATGGCGCCAACCTTCTTTTCTTTGTTTTATTACTTGAAGAACCAATATTCACCTGGATTCTGGACACTACAATTGAATAAGTGCAGAGTTATCTTTATCATTTAAGGCACTTATAAGAATATTCTTATCAATTACAAATTGAACCAATATTGCTTCATTTTATAGCCCCAACATATTAGGATCAACTAACTTCAAGTTTTCTTGTTTAATATATGAATAAATATCAATATTTTTCATGTTTTAAGAATATAAAAACAAGAACTACGCTTACAAAGTCCTACAAATAGATATTATCTTACAAATAGATATTTCAAATAGATAAAATCTTACAAATAGATATTTACAAATTTTAAATTAAAATCTTACAAATAAATATTACAAATAGATAAAATCTTGCAAATAGATATTTTTAATGTAATTGGTATATAATAATGTAATTTTTGATGTAATTGGTATATAATAATGTAATTTTTGAATATAATTAATGTTATTTTTATTTAAGTCAAACACCACGCCCAATGTGGATTGTATAGACGTTTTCATAGAGGGACAGTATACACTTATAACATTAAAGTTATGCAAATATATTTTACAAACACATAGGAATTTATTTTTTGTTTTTCTCTTTAAAAAAAAAAATTATATATATATATATATATATATATATATATATATATATGAAAATCTTTGTTTTTAATGTCAACTTAAAACTGTTTTTTTTTTTCATTTTGCTTTGTCTTATCAAATTTTATTTCCGACAACAACAACCACTCTACAGTGGGACAGAGTGTGCCAAAATACCAAAAAATCAATATCAGCATCGCACGGTGAAAATTTGTCATAATGGTGAAGACATGTTCATTAGAGGAAATATCTAGTTAAAAAACATTAAAAATTAATTCAAGCGTAATTTTATGCGGTTATTTACACGTTAATTTAACATGTGTTCCAAAACGCTATTTTGTATTTTCTATTTATCAACTTTCTCACGCTGCTATTGTTTTAAATTAACTTAGTTGACTTTTATTTTAAAATATATTATTTTAATTAACAATGCTTTTTTTGCTCAGACTTCTAAAAATAATTTAACGTAAGTGTTTATTCATTTAGTAATCATTAGTTTTTATGCATCGAAAGCAGACAGTTTTCGATATTTTTTTGCTATCAACCTTTACTATTAGGTATCAGATAAACTATCCTCCAATATCCTCCAAACATTTGACTATGTAAATCTCATGCTAAATGTATGTAAATAGCCATGCAACATAAATATTTTGCAACTTTTTACTATAAAAAAAGATATTTTGTACACAAAGAATACCTACAAAATCAATTATTACTGTTATAATGTATAAGTTTTGTAAATATAAATTTAAAAAAGTTATTTTATGACTAATACATGCATTGAAAAATAATACTTTTAATGTTTACACTGATAAAAGTTGTCTTGTCCATTAAAAATATTTCGTATTTTTAACCAAAAATGCACTCCAAAGAAATAAAAACAAAAGCAGTGCAAAAGTTATTTAAGCTATTTTTATTTTTTTCTATTTAAATTTATATTAAATTCCTATTTTGTTAATTTTGGCATCTTTGTTTTTGAATCTTAGTTTTTTCCGCAACGCCTGTAGAACTTGCTATCAATCGTGACCAAATTGTCTAAAGTATTATACTCATGCGTGGACATACAAGACAAAAAACCGCACGCGTTACCTGGGAAGGCTTGTCTAAAAACATCTTACATTAACCTGATAAAATTGAATCACAAGTAATTCCAAATGTCGTCAGGAAGTTCGGAAACCATTGATTTTAATATAGTAAATGCTTTTTTAATACTTTAGCAATTCCAGCTAAATATTCCAGCTATTTTATCCAGTAATAGCTTAATTTACCATCAAGAATGAGAAAAGAATCACAGATAATAACAACATCACATGACAGAAAATCACTATTTGAATCCTTTGAAAAATCAAAAAATTTAAAAGAACAAAAAATAGAAAATGAATGTGGTTAAGGACAGGGTAAAGAAAGGGTTAAAAGTTTAAGTGTTGAAGACTGGGAATATTATGTTTTGTAATAGATGAAGAAGTAAGGCTACAAGAAGAAAAGGACAGTCAATTTTTAAAATGTACAAATTGGGCTTATTTGGACAGTCATTCCTTTCAAAATACTGGTAAAGCAATCTGTGGTTTAAGTGACAAGTGACAGTGCGTTTGATTACATGATTGGCTAGTGACCGTTTGTTTGATTATATTTTGTATATTGTTAATAGCAGCATTATGTTATAAAATGATTGACTTATTGAAACTTTTAAAATTCTCTTTTGTTTATCATTATTTTTTTGAATTACTTTAAGAAAAATCCGTATTATTTTGCCTTGCACTGCGAGGGTAGGTGTTGTCAATTAAGAATCTCTGATGATCAAAGCAATGTAGTTTTGAAACTTTTATTTTGTAAGGTTTTAGTAGAATGGTTGAAGATTTAAAAAGTATCAACTTCTTTTTTCAAAAGTTATTAGTCGGCCTGTATTAAACTAATAAGTGCCTAAGCGTCTCATTTTGCCCTTCGTTACCCTAATATTATTTCGTACAGTATAAGTTGCAGCAGTAAATATTACTATACATATATTGTTTTCATATGTTATGATATATAATAATATAGCATATTACTAATTCTATAATAAATTAACATCCTAATTTGTTTCTTAGTTGTGTTTTACAAATAATTTTTTTTGTGAAATGTTTAAACTTGTTTAAATTAAACAAGTAAACTTTAAGAGCGCTAATTGCCAAAAAACTGGCATCAAATCAAACGATACCCTTGCCACCATGTACAGCCCAATCACCATTAGCTGCTCGCATAAAGTTCTTGAAATGCACACTTTTAACTTTTCATTCTCAAATTTCATTGTTCTAACCTTTTGTCAAGAAAAACGAGATTTCTTTTCAAAAAAACTGCAAACTGTCTTTACCAACCACATACTGGCATTTTTGGTATTAAATTGCATCAAGCTCGAGTCGATGGTTTATAAAAATATAAGAGTTAACTCAAAAATAAAAGAGTGTAAAAACTAAGTTATTTACATTTCATTGTGTACAAAAATACGCGGAAAAAAGTTTTACCCCAACTCGTATTAAAATTTATTAGTTATAACTCACTTTAGTTAATGTTTTATAATAAACTAAATGTAAAAAGTTAAAAATAAAATAAGACACAATTGGGAAGACTTGCAACTTTTAAATATTGCTGCTCACAAATGCAAAACACAACAAATTGAACGTACTTTGCATAGAGAGGAAGAATGGGGAAACGCTGTACATTCTTGTTTGATGTCTTGTTTTGACTGACTGCGAACTTTATACCCTTTCGGATGTGCACATTAGAATGAAAAAACTGAGTAATGGTTATCCATATTACTCAACAAAATCGTTGAAAAGAAAATTGGTTGAACATTATTGTGATGATATTTTAATAGGAGAACTCTCTGGTCAATCTAATTTAGTTTGTTATAGAGACATGGCTTTTTTTATCATATCAAAGTTTCAAACAAAAGGAAAGATTGCACTAAAAAAACATTATTGCTCCAGCTGCAAGTATAATTAAGAGCGAAATCAGAAAGATAGATGTAAATAAATCTGTATATCCGTCACTAGAGGATATAGCTGATATTGAATATAGACTTAATTGGGTTCCAAAGAGTTAACAGCAATTCCTAAGCCATTGAAATGTTGTGAAGCTTCGACAAATTAGTTTAGGACAATGAATTACTCAAGCTTCGCGACCAAGATTTATGAAAGCACCAATTCCATTTGGAAATGGCGTAGATATTGATATATTTTTTGCAACAAAATGGTTTGTGAATCACCTTTACAAATTTGGATCTTCAATATACACCGTTCTTTAAGTCATCTGCTGCATTTAGTATAGTAAATGCTTTGCAAGAACAATAATTGAACTTCCTACATAGAGTGGCTGACAATCTAAATCACAACATTGGCACATTGACCGGAAAAGAAACATTCCACGGAATAGGTTTAATATCAATATGTTCTTCTTCTAAATACAATTATGAAAGCAGAATGCGTTTGAAACACAATTCTATTAAAAATATATCTGATGTATCATCTAAAATAACGCCTTTTCACGGATCAAGCTATTACGGTTTCTTAAATGTAAGTTTTAAACCAATCAAAGAATTGTATCTGAAGTATTTTGTGCGCCCAAAATGAGTGATATTTTTTGGTATGTACCATGGTTCTTTAGCTCAAAAATTCCTCGCCCAAACTAGTCAGGTTATTTGATGCATGCTACATCACAATTAACAACAACTAATGAAAAAGCATCCATCACATTTTTACATATGAATAACTCTTAATAAGAAACTTGCATATACTTACACTGCTGTTCATAATTGATAAAGCTAATAAATATAAAACAATTATTCCCTGCGTTACGTTTGATCAGCCTTCGTGGCATAAAGCGCTCGGTGTTATAAAAGATCAGAACCTAAATATAGTGTATCAACTCGGAGGGTTTCACACAATGATAAGTTTTCTCGGAAGAATTGGAAAAATAATGACAGTAACTGGCCTGGAATAGGTGTTAAAGCAAGTTTGCTTTGAAGATACGGTAAAGCATATGCTTAAGGGAAAAGCTGTTGCAACAGTCTTAAGAGGTCACATGTTGGTCCTAAAGTGCAATTATGAGTCATATTATAAATACTTTAGTTAACGAAGCAAAACTAGATATATCCGGACTTGAATACAGTTAAAAAATGACAATGCAAGATGATATGAACAACAAAGAGTTAATCAGATTTGTTATTACAGATGCTTTTAAAAATATTGAATGTGCCGTATTAACATAAACATCATATGAATCACGCACTGCAAAATTTTGAATCTTGTACATATACTACATTGGTACCATAAAGAAACTTTTAGTTCCAGATAGAACTTGTAACTGATATTTGAATCTTAAAGCAATCTTAAAAAATTAATAAGGTTAATTATTTGCCGCATTAGGACATTAAAGCTATGCTTTATTTCAGATTATACTTGCCAGAAACTCAATATCTTTCACAAACAAATCTGTATATAAACAACAAGTTTTAGATGGTCGTCACGCAGTGCGCCAATCTGCAAGGTATTGGGCTGGCCTATCTTCTGATCTTGTAATTGAGCAGACTCTGATGCGTTCTTTAAAATGAAATGGTGGTTTAACAAAAAGTAGAGGATTTGATGAAAATGTACGCAACCAATGGACAATGAGCATCTGTATTCTGCAAGTGTTTATGAAGCAATGCTAAAATTATTTGGATTTGACATCGGAGTTATAAAAATAATTAAAAAAATGGGTATTAAAAGATTAGTATGTTATTATGAAATAGTGAGTTGATTATAACTATAAAAAAAAAATCAGTAATACACCTAATTTGTTCATTAACTTTGTTTCAAGTGCATACCCGGTATCAATTTCCGATGAAAAATTGACTATAGAATCAAACTTTCTTGACTATGTTCCTCTATGAGTTTTTACATCACACAGATTTAAAAATACTTTACTTTTAGAATTTTAACTTTTTCTTTTCTTGTTATTTTGCTTTATTGAAATAACTTAAACTAGTAATAGAAGTATAAATTGATTTAGTAGCGACGTTTTGGGCGCAATCTGTTTTAATGACAGAAGTTTGATTGACCCCGTATAAAATTCGTATTGCCAAACGGTTTTCCCAAAAGTAAATTAGGTTCTTGATGTCTTTATTTCAGTAAATGTTGTCAAAACTTTTTTCTAAATAATATTTTTGATGAGTGTATATAAAAATTCAACATATTTTAATGTTTTTAACGTATTTTAACGTATTTTAACGTTTTAATACCATTTTTTAACATATTTTACCGTTTTAATACCATTTGGCATTGAATCTGTGTGTAATAAATGTGATATGCCTATAAATTCACAATGCCATTTTATTCAAGTAAATAATTAAAGCTTTTAGCTATAGGCTTTGTTTCAAATATGGAATAAGGACAATTAATTTCTATTATTCCATTTCCACAGCAATTACAAAAGATTTCTAAATCTGGAAATACTGATATATAAGAATATGTGAGACCAATTGTCATTTCAGGATTACTCTACTTATTATTTCAAAATTTTAGTAACTTCGGTTTAAGTATGTGGCTCCATAGCAATACTATATTTTGTAGAAAGAGTTTCAAATGTCTTTTGTCCAAATATTTTGTCAAAAACATTTCTTAAGTTATGCACTTCTTTTGTTTGAATAGTATTTACTCTTAAATAAGATTTTCTCATAACTTTTGAAGCTATTTGTCTACCTCGGCGTTGTTCAATCAATATTAAAAAACTCAATTGTTGTTTTGTTTGCTCATATACTTGATGGTAAATCAATTTTGGTTTTTTGTGTAAATCTATTTTTATAGGATAAAACGCCTAGCTGGTCGACCAAAATAACTCTTTTGCAACGTTGAATATATTAGTTGGGGAACTTGTAAATGATTGAAAACACGAACTTTTCTTGGTACATTCTATTAAGTAAAAAAGGCAACTTTTAGGTGTATGTTTTTCAATTGCGGCATATATTCTCTCTTTTATTTTTTTATTGTTTTTAATTCTAAGTCTTATTTTTGAAAAAATGACCCAAAAGCATTGAATTTTATCTAAGATACCAAAGTATCTCCTTTATGAGATTTTTTTCCCTAATGGTTTTTCACAAATACCATTTCGCGCAAGGGTTTTATTTCTTTTTTTTTTATTTGTTTTTGATATATTCCATAAAAGTAGTTTATCCGTTTAAGTTGGTTTTGTTACTTCATCTAAAACTGCTGCCTCATGCTGAAAAAGTAAAACTACAGCGTAAAAACAACATCTAAGAAGGCCTGCAGTACATAACAATAGGCACAAGCAATATAATCACCTAGGTTATCTTTTTTTATTATTGCCCATACATATTACTGTTGATTAGAAGTTCTTTGTGAAGGAATTACTCTAGTTTTAAGCATGCGAACTTTTAAGTGACAAAAAGTCTTCCTTCTTAAAGTCACATTTTAAATATCGAAAAACCTTGCCTTTTTTATACTTACAGTCTAACTTGTGTAAAAAATCACTTGGCGTTTTTATTTTTTGAAGATATATTGAAATATTGTTGTAATAAGCAGGCGGCAATTTTAACAGCCATTTTGAGATCCGCCTATCCAATCCCTTTTTTTTTTTAAATAAAGGATCTGGCAAGACCTGCCTATTTACTATAAGTTTTTTCTTGTATTCATTTAATGAGACTCAGTAATGCTGATCTGTTTCAATAGTTACTGGTACAATTTCTTCACACGCCGCTATGGATCTAAAAAGTATATAATAGTATATATAAAGTAATATTATAATTCATTTCCAATTTGTTTAGATAATTATGTCGGCAAAAAACCAACTAAAATTGTACTAAAGTTTTGTAATCTCCTTTTGGTGATTTCTTTCTTAACGACAGAACGATAAGCAAAATTTTAAAGTAATGTTTATTGAAGCAAATCGCAGTGTTTTAACAGACACAACTTGAAAGTTGAGCGATATTATTTTAAATAAAAATATACTATGATCAGGTTTATTAGATACTGTATCTGACATTTCAAAATATTCTTTTGTATGAAGAAAAAAAAAAGAAAATAGATACTATTATTAAATACTAACTACCATGCAAATAGTGGATTTGCAGTGAACCTATAAAGGGATTTTTTTTAGCTGTTCATTGGAGTTTTGCTTATCAGTTTCTTAGCTTGCAAATATTGGCAGCCGCTATATAAGGAAAACCAACATTTTTCCAACATTTTTATAGTAGCTTGTCATCGGCTAGCCACTTGAGGCTGCAACTAATTGTCCACTAAATAACGGATGAGCGAACAAATGACAAATGTCATTTCAAATGACAAATGGCATTTCAAATGACAAATGGCATTTCAAATGACAAATGGCATTTCAAATGACAAATGGCATTTCAAATGACAAATGGCATTTCAAATGACAAATGGCATTTCAAATGACAAATGGCATTTCAAATGACAAATGGCATTTCAAATGACAAATGGCATTTCAAATGACAAATGGCATTTCAAATGACAAATGGCATTTCAAATGACAAATGGCATTTCAAATGACAAATGGCATTTCAAATGACAAATGGCATTTCAAATGACAAATGGCATTTCAAATGACAAATGTAATTTTTACCGAAAGATGAAAAAAATTTGACCATAAAAAAGGCCGACTAGAGAGGGGGTATTTGTATTTTAGACAAAACGGACTATGAAGCGAAGATTTCTCTACTTTTATCAGATAAAAACACATATAAACTACTCTCAGAAGATCCAACAAAAAGTATAGCAAGAGATATTAACAACCTTATTGACTATATGCTTCTTCATCATATAATTGATAAAAAAAACATTGGAGTTCCTACGTCCAAAAACACCTTTCGCACACCCCTGTTTTATAGCCTTCCCAAAAGTTATAAATTAGGCATTCCCTTAAGACAAATTGTTTCTCGCTGTGGCGGACCAATCGACAATAAACATTCCTCAAATTTTATTTAAAGAGAGCACCGCCATATAACGGACCCATAAAACGCCCACCTATTGCTTTAATTGACATTATATTAGAAACCATCCTAACCCACAGCAACTTACAATTTACAAATTTTTTTTTATCTTTCGGTAGCTGTGAGAAAAAAAGTGGGCTTAAATCACATTCTACTAAGTTAAGATAACTTATAATAGTTTTGTTATTCGTCATAGGGGGTGACCAATTTGATTTTTTATGAAATGGATGCCTCGTTATCTCTTCCGTCCCAAAATAGAGTTGTTGGAGAAGGATTGTTTTAAATCTTTTAAAAGCCGTTATGTAAATTTTAAGTGACGTATTTGTAATTGAAGGAACAAAATTTAATCCTAAACTTAAAAGCGCTTTTTCATCGTCTGTTTAGACGTTTTGATATGTTGGTGACTAATTTATTATTAAGTTGATGTGAGAATCGACTTAGCCTTAATGTTGACTTGATATGATATCTTTATTATACTGCTTCATGTTGCTATGTGGTTTTGACGAAAACAATTTAGCCAGAGTAAATGGTACAAAATTTCTTTATTTGATAAATGGAGTAAACAGTTTTCTTTGTTGATCCTAGAGAAAAATATTTTATCAAAGATGCCTGTAATTGCGAACACGCCGTGAGTAATAAGAAACACCGTTTTACAAAAAAAAATAAAATGTAAACCTCTTTTTAAAAACGCTGATCTTTATAGTAGTGCTCCTTTAAACGTGTTTGCTATGGTACCCTTACCAGCCATTGCAACCGAGGTAATGGCGAGAAAGAGTCGCAGCACTTGCTTTATAAGAAAACGTCAACGAAAGTGTATGCAAATATCTTCGAACGAAATTGTATACACTTTCGTTCAACATACATGTATGCAAATATACTATTTATTATATAATATATATATATATATATATATATATATATATATATATATATATATATATATATATATATATATATATGTATATATATATATATATATATATATATATCTATATATATATATATATATATATATATATATAAAACTTATATATTTCTTATGTAATTTTAAATAATATACCATGTGATATTAGGTTTTTCAGTTTTACTTACATTGCGACAACATATCCTTAATTTTAAAATTTATCCAGAATATAAAGCTGGATGGCCGAGTGGTTTGCGCATAGACATTTTGAAGCAGAGCGCCCGAGGTTCAAGTTCTGTCGTTGGAACTTTTTATTTTTTTCATTTTTTTTTGTCTATTTTAAAATACAAAATAAAAACATACAAAATAAAATACAAAATAAAAACATTCTAAAATACAAAATAAAAACAAAAAAAAGCAAGCTGATGATTTGAACTTGGCACGCAGCGACCTTCACTTTTTTTGAAACACAGTTTAAATAATATGCTTTTTATAAACATAAATAAAATTTTCATTTTATATTTAAAATGAATCATATTAATAAATTTATTATTTTTTAAAAAAACAAAAAGTTAAAATTATCTACTATTAAGGTAATAAAGAAATTGAATGTGTTATAGCTCTTTTACCACGCCCCTGCACTTTGGAAAATAGAACTAAAAAAACGTACCATATGTGTTTTTTACTCTAATTTCTATTTCAATACTGAAATTATAATTTAATCTTTTTTAATAGTATTATAGTTAAACTTTACTGACTGAATGACTCTTATGACCGTCTATATGGATGGCCACATTATCAATTGAACTCCAAATATTTGTGCAAATTAAAACCAATTCATTTTTGAAAGACTTTGTTAAACTTAAGACAAGACAGGTTTTTACTTGAAGATTATAAACTGTACAACATTTTTAACAGTAAAGTATTTGTTAATTTCTTTGATCAAAAATGTGTTCTATGACACTAACATTTTTTTAGTCAATTTTTATGTAAAGTACGGTAAATATTTAATAGGACATTTTGTTTTAATTGCATTTTTGAGGGGTTTTAATAAACATGCGCAGTTTACCAAAACACATTATATGATAAGTTAATAATAAATATAAAATTGTATTTTGATTTTTTCATAGTTACAGTGGTGAAAGGTTATTGGTTTATTTAAATTACCAACTTTACCAATATATACGATTGTTTATTTAAATTATAAGAAACCACCACATTAATAATACTTATCCAATTATTTAAAAACTTATAAAAATATTAAACCCTAAAAACGTTTTTTAGAATTTTTAAATTCTAATTACACTTTTTTTTATAATAGGGGGCGCCAAATTTTAATTTTGCCAATACCATAAAAAAAATACTTTAACCGGCCCTTATTAAATTAAACTATTTGTTTTTATATCATAATATAACCTGCTCTGATTTACAAGATCTACTGATTACATTTCTTATCATTTGTTAATGAACTCAAATAACTTTATTACAAAGAGAAATCGATCGTAAAAAGAAAACAAGAAAACTGACGTTAGTTAAAAAGTTAAAGATTGCAAATTTTATAAAATAGCACATGTGCAAACGCAAAACCTTTTTTTTATAACAAATATGGTTAAAGCCTGGCAAAAAATCGGCGAAATTAGCAAAGTTGGCCAATCTTAAAACAAGCATGTCTAACTATTGGTTGATGACTAGCATCTCTGGCGCGGTAGTGCCGGTTAT
The DNA here is from genome assembly GCF_038396675.1 of Hydra vulgaris. Classification (NCBI taxonomy): domain Eukaryota; kingdom Metazoa; phylum Cnidaria; class Hydrozoa; order Anthoathecata; family Hydridae; genus Hydra; species Hydra vulgaris. Next base: position 43,192,392 of record NC_088927.1, on the reverse strand, counting down.
CAACCAATGAATCCCTTGCATGGACAATCAATGGCTAGTGTACTGTGTAGTGTATTAGGTATTTATTTTTTTATAGATTTAGTGTGTCAAGTCTTTATTTAGATAGAGATTTTAAAGATAATTCATAAATTTAGGTTGAAAATTAAAAATATCTCAATATATATTTACATTAACTTTCAAAATTCTCAGGCTAAAAAAGAAAGATAATAATGGACGTGTAAATTTCAAATGTAAAACTAATTGTATAAAAAAAAGTACCTTATTGGTTTATCGATTATCTTTTTGTCAACTTATTTATCATGATTTGAAAATTACGAAGAATGTTAAAGACACATATATTCTTCCATAAACAAAAAATGTGACTAATTTTTAAAATATTAACATTTTAAAACTCTCACTTCTTTATCTGTTTTTAACTGTATTTTATAGCGTAGACTGAACCAAACGTAAAAATATTCTAGTCTAAACGTTAGTTAGGTTTAATAGTCACCCTAAAAATTTGCTTTGGGAGAGTTTTGGCCGAAAATTAACGCCGTGTATCACCGTCATAAAAATGGTAGTTTGTAAAAAAAAGAACACCTTGAGATTTGGAGTTTGAAAAGAACCTATTCTTAAAACGGTGACATATATAACTTTTTTTACTCCATTTTTAAATAAACAGCTTTGTTTTAGTTATCCGAAATCCGAAAATAGACAGGCGTGCTTTGCTAAGACTTAGGAAGTGCGAAGATCATAAAAGCAATCGTTGATGCATTATAATTTATTATAAAACTACGTATTTAACTATAACCATATTAAGTTATATAACATCAAAACTTCTTTATCGAAAACTTTGCGGCCTTATTGTCTTTTTTGTTTTGACTAATTTAAAATTGTCAACCGTCTTATTGTTGCATGTTTAAAGTATATTTTTGTAAATAAAATAACATTACCAACTCTTAGTTAACAAAAAAATTGTCATTTATTATGGCTTTTAATAAATTTTGTAGTTTACAAACTTTTTGTTGCTTATTTAAAAACATATTGTTTTTTATTTGCTTTTTTTTTAAATTCGCAGTACGCCATGACAAATAATGGAATAACTTTTTTGACACTTTATAAAAACTTTCAATAAAGTGTCAGAATTAATGTCAAACTTAAATTTTTATCTTTCTAAAGTAGTTTTAATTTTAATTTCATAAAAACAAGGTTTAAGAAAAAAAATGTTTTTATTTCAAAAAAAATCATTAAAGTTAAATTGAAAATAATATAATTCTTACAAACAACATTTTTATGTTTTTTAAAAGCAAAGAAAGTTTAAATAGAAATGAATCCAGAAAAGTGTGGTGGATACAATGCGCATTTTTTACATGAACTTTTAGACGAATATGAATGCCCTGTGTGTATAATGGCTCTTCGTGAACCTGTTATAACACTGTGTGGTCATCGACTTTGTTTTTCATGCTCAGAAGAAATGAAAAAAAGGTACTGCAATAAGTTTAAAGTAACTTAATGTAATATACATATATATATATATATATATATATATATATATATATATATATATATATATATATATATATATATATATATATATATTTATATATATATATATATTTATATATATTTATATATATATATATATATATATATATATATATATATATATATATATATATATATATATATATATATATATATATATATATATATATATATATATGTATATATATATATAAGATAGGGAGAGAGAGAGAGAGAGAGAGAGAGAGAGAGAGAGAGTAAAAGAAAGAGAGAGAGTGAGAGAAAGGCAATTTGTTACTATGCATTCCATACACCTTTTACTTCGCTGACGTAATTTTTGATACCTAGTTATCAAAAGTAATTATAAAAAAAAAAACTTTTTCTTTTTTAGAAACAATGGAGTGTTGATTTGCCCATTAGACAAAACTATTTTAAATTCTGAGAAGGTTACTTTATTTTTCAAATTAAAATAATTTTGTCTATTTAAATAAAAGATATATATTATTTTTTTTAAGAATGCTTTTTAAGAAAAGTTGATAAAAATTTTTTTTTCTATAGGTCTTTCCTGATAAATTTACTGAAAGAGCTATTCTGCAATTGAAAGTTAAATGCGATAACTTTTTGAAAGGTTGTCAATGGACCGGAGAACTAAAAACAATTAATGTATGTTTTTCAAATTTTTTTGTAAAATGTATAATACTTAACCCTAGGTTTTTTCAAACATATAAACTTTTCAGCAGAATTTTTCACAATTTTTTACTTATTACTTTTTATTATTTATTATTACTTTCTTATTTTTGAAATTAAGTTATAAAACGTAAATTAATAGTTTAATTATAAACTATCGAAGATCGTGATTTTCTGACTCAGCAAAGTAATTTAGCTATTTGAGTCACTAAGAAAAGTACAACGATGCAATAATAAATTTAAAGGGCAAGGGGTGTAATGCAAGAAGCAAACTTGAGTGAAGTATGACAATACTTTGAAGTCTATTTTGTCAGGTTAGTTTAAAAAAAAGCTTGAGCAATTGTATAAACTAAACTTGAAAATTTAAACATCGAGCTTGAAAAAGTCATACTTAAAAAACTTAAATGGTGTTGATTTGATTAACGCAAATTACCTATATATTTTCAAATTATATATAAGAACTGTATACTTTAAAGTAATAACTTACAAAAGTATACTAAAAGTTGTTACAAAAATAACAATTTCTACTTTTATATTTTTTAAAAATATATTGTACACATATACTTACAGAAAACAATGTATCAAAAGACTTTTTAAAAATATAAACATTAATCTATTGAATTAGAAGTAGTTATTATGTACCTTAATAATACACATAACATAAAAGACAAAATGATTAAAAAAATCATGTTTTTAAATTGGAGGGAAGCCCCGGACACATAGTTTAATTATGATTTTATCTCTTTATTACCCTTGTAACACAAATATTATATATAAATAGTTAGCATTAAAACGTTCTCAACACTTAAAAAAAAATTGCCTTTAAAAATCGTTTTTGATATATAAAAAACGGGAATGAAAGTGTAAATATTTAGAAATATAAACATTAGCTTTTAACTAATGAAAATAAACACTTGAAAATCATTTTTTTTTATCAGAAAGTCTTTTTATTAGAAATAAATGATTTAATGTTATGGGTTTGTGTATTATATTAAATATATTATTGTTGATGTAAAGAAGTAGCTCATATTAAGTATTTAAATTGGTTAAGTTGGCCATCCTCCAAACATGTGTCCTATACAACCCAATCATATCTCATTAACAAATACTAGTTTTCAAACTAGTATATACTTTAGTATTTAACGAGTTTTTTTAAATAAAATTGTAAATAAAAATTTATCTTTAATCAATAAAAGATTATAAGTTTACATAAAAGATATATTAATATGTGAATCAAATATGATGATACGGTGCTCTTTTGGTTGTGGGAAGCAACCTTGCACTGCCAGCCAATCGCTTCGGCATATTTTATTTGATAATTTGCGTATGCTAAATTCTTACTAAAATAATATTTATATAGTATTTAAAATCACATAGCTTCTTTATTTTAACCTGTACATTAAGTGTCCAGAATTACCCGCCATCCTGAGCGGTACTTTCAGCTCCCAGCGGGTATTTGTTTTTAAAAGTTACGTTCTAAATGCATTTTAAATGTCTTTATAACGTTTTCTAAACATGCTTCCTTAAAGAAAGTTTAAAATACGTTTAAAAAACGTTAAAAAGGCATTTAAAACGTAACTTCTAACTAAAAACAAATGCCCGTTGGGCTAATAATACTTCATCATATATGTTATGCGGTTATCAGCAAAGCAATATGTTGAACACAAGATTGTTAATATTTATTTTTCTTGTTAAAAATATTTTTATTTAAAAAAGAAAGTTCAAATCCAACAAGGTTGCAAGCAACCACTAATTATGTTGGTTGATAACAGATAACAAAAAGACAGATAAATAGCAAGAAAGTGATTGACTGAAGAAATAAAAACTTGAAGCCATAAAGCAAAGATGAAGATAAAACATATTTTTAAAGGACGGATGTTCAAGAAAAAAAATAAATGAATAGAAGTTATTTAAGCATAAAGAAACACTTACAGTAAATGAGTCTAATATATTTAAATGATAAGTTACGCAAGATTGCGTTTTGATTGATTGAACAAGTAATAATAGCTTGCAAGATTGCGTTTTGATTGATTGAACAAGTAATAATTGCTTGCAAGATTAGCAAACACAGCACTGTTTGTAAAAAAAAGAAAAAAAGAGATCTAGTCTTTTAACAAATTGTCAGAGGCTCATGCTTTGCAGTTTGAGCAGGTTTTAGCAGTTTAGAGCAGGTTCAACAATATTTATAATGCGTCTTTAGACTATGGCTGTCAGATAGAAAACATAAATAAACGAAGTAAAGGTCAAATGTGGCAACATTGTCTATACAAGGATAAGTTAGATATATCTGGTTGTCGAGAATAGAATCCGTTGAAAGAAAATGGATTAAAAGTAGTTAAATTTTATCTAATGCGCGACAGAAGCTTTCTGTTATCAAATTAACTGTATAACGATTAACAAGTTAGTTGCAAAACGAGAGGATCAAAACTCTTATACGTCAAAGCAAGTTGTTAGACTCAAGATAACTTTTTAGAAGTTTGTTAGTTAAAGATTTTTAAACTTTTTAAATTATAGCGTTAGAAATAAAATAAGAAACCAATGAGAAAAAAATAAAAATAGTGGAGAAACCAATTTGTTTATAAAAACTAATAAAAAGAAAAAAGTATGTATCGTTTAATCAATATTGGAACCAAGTTTACACTAATGCAGAAAAACTTAGTACCTTGTTGATCGACGATATAATTTCACAATGAATCATTGTGAAGGAAATGTAGGAAATCAAGGAAATGTATTTTGCAATTTTTAAATTAAAGTACGTTTAGCTGTTTACTTCTACCATCTGCCTAGTCTCTGATACGTGTGTAGGCTTTTTTTATTTTGTTTTTCATTAAAGGCTCAAACTTTCTACATTGTTTTGGCTTCATTTAAAATATCTCCTTTATTTCATACATATAATTTCTTCATAGGTTTGTTTATATGTTGACCAGAGCCATTCGTTTGTTGCAAAAATATTTTCATTAAAGATTCTAACCCAATTTTAATTGGAATGCGTGTTTTGTAATATTATTTAACTAAAAAAATTTGGCATTGATGTCGAAGAAATTGATGACGGCTGTGCAGTTTAGCCCTAATGATAAATCTTAAAATGTTTTTGTCATTTTAAATTCTGATAGGTTGATATAAGATTTATTATTAGGATATAGCCTTTTGTTTTTGAACGCAAAAAAACAGGCTTATTTTCTTCTGGTATAGCACTTGCCACTTTTTTATAAACCTTTAATTAAACTTGGAAAATTAGCTTGATTGGAAATCAGGAAAATTAAAATATTTGCGTTTGATGTTTCGTAGTACATTTTTAATACGGTTTTACAAGTACGAATAACGTCATAATATAGTCCAATGTCCAGTGGCTGTAAAATATGAGATAAAATAACAGGTAGGCAGACCACTCGTACGTTGATTTCTTAAATTTAATGACACATGAGTGTTGTGAATACAATACAAGAATGTTTTATTCGCCAATCCCTTTAACTGCCGGTATGAACAGCCGTTCCAACCACTTAATAAATTGCAATTTCTCCATCCATCCTATAACTAATTATGTCTCTTTTGGAACGTTTTTTAATTATGATTGATTTAAATTTCCTTTTGATTTATAAACGATGAAAGGAAGTAAGTAAAAGCCTGATGCACTAATGCATTTGTTTATAATGTAATCATAAACAAATAAAAAAGTAGAAAGCGCGCTCTTTAAATAGTTTAAGAGCAACCCATAACCTTATTCTTTTAAACACTCAAAAAGTTGAATCAATAACTTTTCAGTTGTAACGGAAAAAGCTAGTGACCTTCTAATTATGTTTTGACTTTGATTTTTTTTATTTTTATTTCTATCAATCAATGTTAATTTTGGTACATTAAACTTGTAAAATATTTTGTTGATAGTTTTTTTATTTTTCATATCAGTTTGCAGTTCGAATATAAAAAGGAAGTAAATCGTTTGTTTATTTATTACTGACAGAAATAATTAAAGAAATAAACGCTCATTGATTACTTCTTGACTCGAATAATAGATAATTGTTTATTTACTATAGATCGACATAAGTACAGTATCACCTTTTTTAAACTTTAACAAATAACTTCCTTGTTTTAAAACATAATAAAACAAAAATATTACCAATATATTTAGGGTAAAAAACTCTTCTTAACCGTATTTTAACAATTTTAACTAGTTTATTATTAAAAACTTAGGGAGTTTTAAATTAGTAACTAATTTTTTTTTCAAATTGGTTCACCAAAAAACCCTTTTACTCTCACAAAAAAGTCTTCAAACAAAAATATTTTTTTACATGCTGTGAAATAGGTAATCCTACTCTATATTGATCTGCTTTTGCATTATATAGTATTTTTGCATTACAGTATTTTTTAAATAAATTGAATAAAACATAAGTAAATAATTAACATATCTAAACAATTACTTTTGGCTGAATAAACTTATTTATATTTTAATAATCTTTTTTTTCACTTGACCGGAACTTCTCATCAAGTTTTAATTTTTTTTTGTTAGGTTATCAATATACTTGCGTAGTGCTGTGTATGTAATAACGCTCTTCTTTTGAGGTACAGGTGATAGTGTTGCGAGTTTAAGCCCTCCTAAGGGAGATGTTGTAAGCTTTAATATTTTGTTATAAGAAGGTCATTATTTTTACGCTTGTACAAATTATTTTCACCATGCAATGTCGCTCAAATTATTTGTACGTTCGGAACGAATAATGATTACATAAAAATGACCATATTTGTACATAAAAAAAACATTTTTAATCTTTTTGTCTTCTCGATTTAATAGTGTCCTGTGGATGTCATAAGCTTCTAGTTTTATGGCGCAGCTAATGGAGTTGCGGAATCAGTTTCTCCTCAGGAGTCTGTTTTTATTTTTAATGTTTTTTCATTGATTATAATTTAAAAAATGTTGGCATTATATTGGAATTTATAAATAGCCAATATTGTAAACCAAATTTGGCTATATATATAAAAATTAAAATATTTTATAATGGTGGTTAAATGTTAACAATATTATAATATTGGGATAAATAAAGTACTAATAACGCATTAATATTGCTTGCTACAAGTAAACATAACCACAATTCTCCTTTTACGATTTTTTTCTTTTGTCTGAACCACTGTTTAATTATAATATTGCGACATATATACGGCATATATATTGCGATATATGCGAAATACTGCGACATATTTATTGCGACAATATCAATGCTGCATAACAATAACAATATTACGCATTGTTAAATACTGTAATTAGTTGTAAAGACTAAAAGTAGAAAAGGAAATATTGCAAAAACTTTGCCTGTAATAGAATCTTTTTTCTACTGAAAACAAGTAGATAAAATTTTAAATTTAAATTTAATAGTTTAGTAAATTAAAGATTGACAGGTATGATTCGGCTATATTTTTGGAATTTTAGTTAAAGAGAGCCAAAGAAGACTTTCAAAACTGAATCGTAATGAGTCAATAGAATTTTTTGGTTTTGTTAAAAAAAAAGTATTAAGGCAAGTAAATTTTTTGGAAAATCTAAGACAATATTTTAATGTCACTATTGTGAGAAGAACATGAAACGTTGTTCCCTTAACATGGACAAGATGAGGAGTTTCTAAAACAGTTGTGAACACACCTTGGCCAATGAGAACAAGCAGACAAAGTTTTTAATAAAAGACATTCAATTATCTAGCAGTTTAAAAAAAAATTTTTATTTAAACTGCATTAAAAATAAATCAGGCTGAGAAGCTAATCCCATTCTGTTGCACAAATATACTTGAAAATTATTACTTTTAGATTTTTGAGATGATTAGAAGTGGTAGACCTAACTTTGATTTTTGATTTATATTTTAATTTTTAAGTATATTAGTAGCTATATATTTTTAAGTATATTAAGTGAAGCGGAGCTCAAATTATATACTCCATTTCAGTTATTTTTGACTATGTTGGTTATTTTTTTATTTACCTCTTCGAATTCGTTAAGAACGGGACCCTATTCCCCCGACCAACACACACATTCTGTATTTTTAAATCTTTAGTATACACAGACAACATTAAAAAAACTTAAAAAAGAATACAAAGATTTTTTCATATATTATTCTTACAGATGCAAGGCCATTGTCTCATCAATTTGACACAGATCTGGTTTTTTGGCCATCAGGTTTTTGCGTCTGTCAGTGTAACTATATTGTGATAAATATGTCTTTCATACGTGTATCTATGATTAATAATTAATATACTATCATAATTCGTACAATGTAGTTTAAAATAGCTGACAAACTGTGTACTGTGTACAGCACCAGTGTCTTTGTCAATATAACTGTTTTTGGTATCAGTACAAATGCAAATTACCTAATCATATAACCATAAAACTTCAATAGGATGTAAACATGTTGGGCCTAATCAACTTCCTTTAAAGATAGGCTTTGAACTACGCCTAATAAGTGGTCATTCTTTACTTTATCATCTAGTGATACACTAATGGCGATTCTTTTAAAGATTCAAATAAAATATAATTCTTACCCATGATCATTTTATCTACAATTTTACTTTCAAAATAAACAATGAGAAGCTTTTCCTTAGGATGACTCATTCCTCTTAAAGTCATCATTTTGTTTAATGCAGTTTAATCTTTTTAATGGTGCAAGAATCGTGACATAGGACCGTTTTGAAGATCAACACTGCCAGCTTTTAAAGCACAATTAAGTATAGACAGGTGTGATATGATACAACATTAAACCACTTGTTGGTTATTGAAGTAGAATTATTTATTTTTTTCTCACTCATTGTAAGATTAATTTTTCTGAGAACTAGGACCTAACCCAAGTTTGATTTATTTATAGGTTATTGTTTTTTTTTTTTATTTGTAAATTTATGTAAAGTTTTTATTATAAAATACTGGTTTTAACAAAAATTAAATAAGAAAAAAAATAAAAAAATTAAAAAAAATTTTTTTTTTCATCTAGAACTTCTCAAACATGCCCCAATATTGGTCTAAATATAAATCTAGTTAAGTGCCAAATTTAGTTCCTAAATATGAGACTAATATTAGTCCCATTTTTTTACTACTATTGGCAACATATGTTGCTGTTAACATTCGAGTAGTAAGTAGAAACATACACCAAAGTGTTCTTGATCAATAATGCACCAATCAGTGCACTATTACGTTAACATCGTTTTTTATCATTTTTACTTCACAATGTTCTTCTAATTACTAACAAGATAGAAAAACATATGATTTATTAGACAAAAAAAGAATTAATTATTATAATCAGTGTCGATATTTTCATTTTCAATACATTGTCTATCTGGATTAATCGTTGACACCGTTGAGATTTTTTGGAACTCCATTCCTGTCTGCAACTTGAGCAAGAAAACAGCTCATCCGATCTCTGATTTCTTTATCTGTATATTTTTTAAACTTCTGTTGTACAGCAGCTGTAAGGCAAAAGTAATTTATTAGATATTATTTAGCATACTATATATAGTATCTTTATTCAGCTATTCAGAATCTAAATTAACTAATATTAATATATATATAAATATAAACATATATACATATATATATATATATATATATATATATATATATATATATATATATATATATATATATATATATATATATATATATATATATACTATATATATATATATATATATATATATATATATATATATATATATATATATATATATATATACATATATATATATATATATATATATATATATATATATATATATATATATATATATATATATAAATATATATATATAAATTTCGCCGTTTGATAATAATTACAATAACGAAGTAAATAAATAAAAATTTGCATGGCAGGAGCCAAAAGTAGACTATAGTTGTCTTATCACTAAGCCCCGTAATATATACCATTCATAGCATAGCTTTTAAAAACCCTCTAAGAAAATACAAAATCCTTCAAATATTGATTAAATTTTCTTAAAAATTAAATTTTAATAAAGAAAAAAAGAAAAAAAGAAATAAAAAAATAAAAAAAAACAAAAAAATTTATTTTTTATATTTTATCCTCCAACTTCTTTACTTTTATTTTTAAATTTCTTTTGTTAGATGGAGAATAATTTAAAAAAAAAAAATTAATTATTACATAAAAAAAAAATAAAATAAAAAAAAATATAGATATCAAAAACAAAAAGATAAAAAGTGTATACACACATTCACATTTAAATACATGGCAAACAATTAGAGGTACATTTTACATAAGATTTTAAGAATAAATAGTATAAACTTTTTTACATCCTCGGGAATAAACAAATGATAAAATTTAATCGTGTTAAAATTTACAATAGAATTTTTTTTTTTCATAGGTATATACATAAAATTAATAAGTATATCCGTAATTATATAAATAAAATCATATGAGTTATAATTATATAATTCAAAGTCATACGAAAATATATACACTAACTTTACCCACGAAACAAACAATATTGGCGCAATATTGTAAACTATATTGCGCAAATATTACCATGTAAACACATTGCCAATATTGGCCAATATTGGCGGTACAATAATGGGCCAATATTGTACCCCTAATATTGACTAATATTGGCAAAATATTCACATTGCAATATTGGCGTGATAATGTTTACAATATTGCGCTATTGTTATAAATAATATTTCGCCAATATTGGAGATATAATACTGGGCAATATTGGCTTAATATAGTTGCCAATATTGTAAATTATATAAGGCCAATATTGAGTATTTTTGCTTAAGAATTTTCATTATTGAAAATTAATAAAAAACAATATTGTCTTGAAAAACTTTTAGGAATTAAAGTTTATAACAGCTTTCTTGTTTACATGCGGGTGTGGTGTAGTGGTAAAGCGCTCGCTTCATAAGCGAGAGGTTCCAAGTTCGATCCCCACCACTTCCCTGGTAGTACCGCGCTCAACTTGTTTCTCCGCGCAGCGGCCTTGTTCATCAAGTTTCGTTTTTCGGAGTTATAGAGTTGAGAGAGGGTTATAACCACTATTAAGTAGCCTCCTCATCTGTAGTGGTCTTCCCAGTGAATAACAAAAAGGTGAATAACAAAAAAAAAATGATGATATAGTACCAGGTTGCATTATTCTTTTGAGTTAAACAGGTTATAGCCTAGGAGACGATTATGATCATATAACGCTTTAAGAAAAAAAAATTTCTTTAAATCGTTAAATTTGATATAAAGTTATAAGATATAAAGTTCTCTAAAACCAAAATATAACAAACTAAAATCAAGGCTATATATATTTAGGTACAAAAAATACGCACAGTATCGGACAAAACGAGTGCAACCAAATAATGCTAATTTAGTTTCTTTATATAAAAGTGGTGCATTTTTTCAATTTAGAGAAATAACTATGTAATTGTTTAGAGACAAAATTCTTCAAGTTTTATTCATCACAAAGTTCATTATTTGTACACGAAAATTAAGAAAATTAATCAAAAGTGTTAAAAAAAGTTGATTTCCTTCTGGACAAATCAAGTGCAACTCAGCAAAATGTTGACCAAGCTGTATTTTGCTATCAATATTTCGTGGCGAATCCTTTGTTGTCGATCACAGCATTGCATCTTCGAGGCATAGATTCGATCAGGTGATCAATGAAACTTAGTGGATTCGCTGACCAGGTCTTTTGGATTTGTTTAAACAGTTGATCCTTATTACGAACACCTTCACGATTAATTCTGCGGTTGACGAACTCCCACAGGTTCTCAATAGGGTTGAGATCCGGAGATTGAGGCGGCCAATCCATCACCGATAGGTGGTTGTCTTGAAACCACTGCTTGACTACTTTTTCAGTGTGTTTCGGATCGTTGTCTTGCTGAAAAACCCATTTTATTGGCATATTTCATTCAGCATGAGGTAACATAACATCTTTCAGGATATTTTTATACACGAAACGGTCCATTATTCAATCGTTTCGATGTAGTGAACCTAGACCGTTAGCAGAAAAACACCGCCAGACCATTACATTGCCTCCACCATGCTTCAAGGTCTTATGGCAGTAACGTAAATCGAGGCGTTTTCCGGCCGGTCGACGTACACGGCAAATGCCATCGCTCCCAATGATGTTGAACTTCGATTCATCACTGAAGAGGACAGTTCGCCATTTCTGCACATTCCAGTCAATATGAGATGTAGCAAACAGGAGTCTTTTCTTCTGGTTTTTTAGTAAAATCAGAGGTTTCTTTGCAGGGCGTCGAGAAAACAATCCGGCTTCAACAGCACCTCTTCTGATTGTTCGGTCCGATACAGGCAGCTCTATTTGCTTTTGTATCTCGACTGATGATATCCAGGGATCCTTCTTGACGGATCTGACGATCATAGAATCCTCTCTAGAAGTGGTGGAACGCGGTCGTCCACCTTTGTTATCTGCTGCCAACTTCCCCGTAGAACGATATTTGGAACATAGTCTTGATACGGTCCATTTTTTCACGCGATATTTATCACAAATACTTTTTTGTGACATTCCACTTACGTAATCGCCAATAATTTTTTTTCTTAGTTCCAATCCAAGACTGTCGGGAGCCATTTTTGCACTTGAAGTCATAAAAATAATAAAAATAAATAATCACGCTTCTCAAGGCTTACCGTGTTACATTTACCTTGTGATGATACAATAATGCTCTGTGGAACACAACGTCTTGGTTGGATGTGGACTGTATTGATGTAATGAAACACTTGTTGAATTTCGCTTCTTGTATTGATGTTCTTCGATAAAACACTTTGATAAAACTCACTTCAATAAACTGTCTTGATAATGCTGACTGATTGACCTCCATATACTGACTGAATTACATGTCGATTTACATGTCTCTTATATAGTAAAATGAACCTGTGTGAACCTGTTCTGGAAGATTCTAGATGCTTCTTTTCGATACTTTTGGAAGCTTCTGAATGCGTCTGGATGCTTCTGAATGTTTCTGGATACTTCTAGATGCTACGGGATGCTTCCAGATGCTTCTTCTGGAAACTTCTGGAAGCTTCTGCATGCTTCTGGAAACTTCTGGAAACTTCTGGATACTTCCTTTAATTATTAAAAAACTTCCGTGACGTTGACACGGACTAGATTTAGGAAAATGAAACAAACCAAAAAAGTTGCACTTGTTTTTTCCGCTGCAAAATGGCACTTGTCAACGAAATTCTGCCTGTGTGCTGTCACTTGTCAGCTGATTGCTCATGTCATGGCGTGCTATGACTCCAGGCTCCTGAAATGTTTGCTGTGGTAGTATAGTTCGTTTTGTTTTTAAGACATGTAAAATTAGGAACACTTTTTAGCATTGTTCGATGTTGGTTGCAAATGTTTTGTCCAATACTGTATATATATATATATATATATATATATATATATATATATATATATATATATATATATATATATATGTATATATATACTTATTTATTTATTTATTTATAAACAATTGCATTAAACTCTCACTTTCAGATAGTGGGCATTGACTTTCATTACTTTGCTGATATTTTATTGCTCAATATTGGACGTTGCTAAGTTGTTCAATCAGCTGATTGCTCATGTCATGGCGTGCTATGACTCCAGGCTCCTGAAATGTTTGCTGTGGTAGTATAGTTCGTTTTGTTTTTAAGACATGTAAAATTAGGAACACTTTTTAGCATTGTTCGATGTTGGTTGCAAATGTTTTGTCCAATACTGTATATATATATATATAGATATATATATATATATATATATATATATATATATATATATATATATATATATATATATATATATATATGTATATATATACTTATTTATTTATTTATTTATAAACAATTGCATTAAACTCTCACTTTCAGATAGTGGGCATTGACTTTCATTACTTTGCTGATATTTTATTGCTCAATATTGGACGTTGCTAAGTTGTGGTTCTATTTTTTCTTCCGCCATCTCTTTCATTGGCCGTGGCCAGTAACATGCCAATTCTTTCTTTAATACTTTGTCAGTAGCAACTTAAAATTGAACGAATACAACGTATTTCACGTATTATTATTGTAAAATAATAAGCTTTTACTAAAATATTTCTTTATTAAAAAGAAATAGGATGTAGAACACAAAATTGTGCCTTACCTATAATGACATTTTTTTCCTTTCATACATTGAGTATAACAAACACACTCTTTTAGCCAATAGATGTATTAAAATTGTTAGTTGATAAGCCGTTGTTGCTTGTAATCATCTCCTCCATCCAAATCAAGGAAGTTCATTTAAAATGAACAAAAAAACAAATGAAATATAATTGATTTTAATAAAGTTTAATGGTTCCTCACAAGTGTGTGATTTAGACGGGTTTCCATGATGTGATTTTTTTATTAAAATTTGATATTATGGAAGAGTAAAAGCAACTTGTTACAAATAGAGGCAACTCCTTAGGTCAATCTATATTACAGATCAGGATCGATTTTTTTAATAAAATTTATATAAAGTAATAAAGTTAAAGTCTCCAAAAATAAATATAGTTTTGTTTTCTTTAGACAGTTTTAATAGTTAAGGATTGATATCGGATGCATTAAAGTCATCCAACGATATTCTTGGATACCTGTATTCACAGCGAATGATGTTGTTAGATTTTTTTGTGTTTACTATATCAATAAAAATGGATTCTAATTCTTTTGCTTTATATATAGTCAGATCATTTTTTTGTTTATACGCAAATTTTTTATTGATATACAATGTTGCACCTCCAACATGAGATTTAGTTGGCATTTGTTCATACGAAAACCCAATTAAAGAGATGTTAGTAAAAGGGCTCAATTTTTAATAGTTTAGATTCGAATATTCCTATTGTGTCAAATTCAATTTTTTTAACGATCAAATTTTCAAAACGATCAAAGTTTTTTGTGAGAGATGTAATGTTGAGATGAAGGATTTAAACGACGATTTGTTACTTGTAATATGATTTAGATTATCGGTATATCTTTAGATCTGTTGACATTTGATGTATTGGTACTGTCAGTATCATTAATCCAATTTCGTTATGGTCAAAAATATATGCATCCTAACAAGCCTATTTATTATGGGCAATAACTAATTTTGTTTTGTGGGTTTAACTGTCAATGTTACCCTTATATTAGGTAGCATTCACAGTAGTATGTTTTATGCTGTAAATGTTAAAGTTACATCATGAGGGGTAAAGTTATCATTGGAATTTTGATAAACAATAAAATAGAGGAAACATTATTAATGTATATTAGTACTAACCTACGTTTTTGCCTAAAAAATAAGCAGCATTAAAAGTTATAAAATTGCAATAAAGATGTAATATTATATTATTTTTTGAAATGTATCAACTACTCGGTGTAGGTAAGGCAATTTTTAAATATAATAGCGTCTGTTTGATATTTTGCTAACTACGACATATTTCCGTTAAATGTCTATCAATTATGAAAAGACGAAAAAAGTTGAAATGATAAATTTGCAGTATCATAAAAAAAAAATGTTTGTAGCGAAAAAAAGCAGACCTAAAATTCTTATGTAAAACAATAAAAAATCTTCCTAAAACCACAATCGCTTGTCCAACGCCATGAGCGAAAGTTATCCAAAGACTCCAAAAAGGTTTTTTTAGAGTAGTAAAAATGTTTTGAAAACTATATAAAAAAAAAAAGTTTTTTTTAATATTAAAAAAACCTGAAGCAAAAAAAAATATATAACATCTATAGCTCTTGTTTAGACATAAAACGCTGAAAAAAATCATGCTAATTCTAAATAAAAGTATTCAAATAACTTCTAAATTACCTTAACTACGCCAAGTAGCTTCAGTGCTAGTAATGTCTATTTAAAAATATAAAGAGTATGTTATTTTACGATTAAAAACATTTTCTTTAAGAATTGTTATTCTTTTAAGTTCTACATCACATTAATGACTCAAAATTTGATTACAACAAAATCCTGCAGAGCTGTAATTTTTTGTTGGATTTCTTTGTTAGAAATTTTTTAGTGTTTAGTTTAATTTCAGAAACAACAAAATAATATTTTACATCTTCAGGTTTTAATATTAGACGGTGGACCATTTAGAGTTGAAGAAAAAGTTTTAGAGTTTGGATGACACAAGTTGACTTTGTTTAAATTGGTTTTTATTTTATAATATCGGATGAGGTCACCTCTAATTCTTCTTTCTATTCAAGACTTTCTAGCCTTAATCTAGATAAACGTTCTTCATATGACTTGTGCTTGAGAGCTGGTAGCTCTATGCTGAACTTTTTCAAATTTTTTTATTTCATTTTTTAAATGTTGATTCCAGACTGGTGCACAAAATTCCAATTCAGGTCTAACATAAGTTGTATATAGTTTAGTATGAGTCATTTGACCAGAATTTAAATGTCTGCTTTAGTTTACCTAGTTTTGAATGAGTTTTATTGGTTATTGTAATATTTTTCCACTTCTTCTCATAATGCAATCTGTTTTAAATTGATTCTCATAATACAAGCTTTAATCGATTACAACCACTTCTTCTCGAATCATTCTGTAAATGCTGAATTAAAAAGATGGTAAATGATATACATAATTAATTATTCTCAAAAATCAGAATATTCACAAAGTTGAATAAGTTACCCCCTACCCCATACAAATAATATTCAATAAATATCTACATATATTGCCGAACTTAATCTTTTTAGTAGTGATAGTAGTGCCCCATCGAGCGTGTTTGACACGGAACTCTTGGCAGCCATTGCAATCAAGGTAGTTTCGAGAAAGTGTTGCAGTATACTTGATCGTATGTAAACGTGAACCAAAGTGTATGAAAATATCTAACATACGTAAACTTTAAATTAAGTAATGCTAAAACATACTGAAATATGTATCAAGTTTTGGAGTTTGACTTTCACTTGAAAATTGCATTGCGTCAAGCTCTCCTTATTTTGATCTACAGCATTTATTTACGTTAAAAAAATCGTTATATAATTTTAAAAACATTCGATTATCAACTTGCCAGCGTGGTCGAGTGGAAAGCGCGCCGAGGTTATTAAACAAATAAGCCGTGTTTCGAACCCTATCACTGTTTACTTTTTTTTTAATTTTTTATTTTATAATTTCAAAATATAAATTACTTTTGAAGTTTTATAGAGGTTGTATACAAACATATGTAACGATATTATACACTTTAATAAACGAAAAGTTTTTAAAAAAGCTAAAGTTTCGTAAAAACATCAAAACACCGAGAGAAAAAAATTGTTGCGTATGTGTCATGATCGAGATACTTGTGTTATTAATGTGCTTAGTGAATTAGTCCTAATAAGCTGCGGATGGTCTGAATTAAAAATTATGTGAAACTTATTAAAGAAAAAACATAACAAGACAATCCTGCTACTCCAGAAGGTGCTGCTGTGGGGGCAAAAAAAAAAGCCTGTAGCTAGAAAAAACTTTTAAAACTTTCTTTTGATATTTAAAAGATTTTTTGGTACCTTGATTATTGGCCAAAACTGTATTGCAGAACTTTTATACAAAGGTAACTCTTCAACGTTTATTAGCACTTTAACTATTGTGGAGATATAAGATGCTGGAGTGCGACTTGCCAATAATATTGCAAACTGGCTTTCAATACCTATATAAAAGTAATTGCCTATCTTACCAAAACTATCGCTCATTTATCGAATGTCAGCACATTGTTTTGTTTGAAATGATGTTTTAACATTTCAAGGTGAAGCATGATATGGAGACAAAATTCTTAATATATTAAGCTATTTTGACAAATATTGTGCTTTAATTTCCATTCAACAAGTGATTCTTTAACGCACCGTGTTATTTTAATTTCCTCATTTTCCTTTTCATCACTAGCTTCTGATGTAAAGTATGTTATATTTGTATCGCTGTGTACCTGATCATCAAAATATGATAAAAAATAATCGAATCCTTTATTAGTAATGCCATTTACACTTATCTCATTGTATTTAATATCGCATGAATCATATTTCTCATTATTAATCATATTAAAAGTACCATCTATTACCTTATTTGTTTTTAAAATTGACACATTGGTTGTAGTGTTATTTGTAACATTAATCTGTGTTACAACGTTTTCCAGACTATTAGCGTCTTTAATATCCTGAAAAACTCGTTAAGCAGCTTTTGTAACAGATTTATATTTTGACAAGCAATTTGAATTACTTCATTTCCTAGCAAGTTACAAACCGGAAAAATCAAAAACTAAACTAATAACAAGAACAATGAAAACATATATCTTTATATATATATATATATATATATATATATATATATAATATATATATATATATATATATATGTATATATATATATATACATATATATATATATATATAAATATATATATGTATATATATATATATATATATATATATATATATATATATATATATATATATATATATATATATATATATATATATATATATATACATATATTATGTTAGTGTATTCTAAAAATAGAGTCCATAATGTTCTTAAAGAACAGAGCAGTAATAAATTAGTAAAAACATTTATCTTTCTTTGACCTTTTACAAACTGTTTTTTCTTCGATAGGATCATCAGGAGATTTCCTGATGATCACATCAGGAATTCATACATTTATTTCATTTATATTTATATCATATATTTGTAATAAAAGCCATATTATTATACATATTAATTAATTATATATATTAGTTAAAAACACCTATTTAGCTTTTCTCTTAAAATACTAGTTTTGCCGTTAATGACTTAAAGACTCCAGAAACCTGATGATACGATGACAGACTTCCTAAAGAACCACCAACTGGTGCGACTTGGAGTCAAATAAAAAAATCAGATAACTGTTTTTTTCCAATGACATTGTCATTATTAAAAAGCATACTCATAGTCATCTTCAATGACATTGAATATACTCATTGTCATCGAAAAAGATATATTAGCGACAAGCCCTTGTTGCTAACTTTAGCAGAAATGTTTTTAATTTTACAATCATTTTAAAATTAAAAAGGTTTTATTAGCTACAAGTATAAATAGTATTTATACTTGTAGCTAATAAATCCTTGCCATAGACAAAACTAAAACATTAAATTAAAAGATTAAATTTAAAACATCCTTTAGATATATCTAACTAAGAAAAATGTGCAACATACCTTAAGTTATGTTAAAATATTGTGATGGATTGAGAGTATTAAAATGAATGTTTTAACCACGCTTAAGGTTAAATCTAAACTACGCAGTTTAGAAGTTACGTAACAGTATTGCTTTTTTTAACAACAAGCCAGTTTTGGATATGTTGGTCGATGTAATTAATATATTCACAATATTGGCACAATATAAATGCGAATCTTAGGCAAATATAAATGCGAATATTTGGCACAATATAAATGCGAATATTTGCCCATATAAACCATATCGGAGCAATTAGCGCTAATATTGCTTGCTACTAGAGTACCTCTGCTTTTTAGGTTTCTTTTAGTTCCTCTCTCCTAACCTCAACTGATATAAGGCTCATATTGCACCGAAGCAAAGAAGCCAATTCATTTAAATTTTTTTATCATTATAAAATCTAATAATTTTATCTTTATCAGCACTGTTACTCATTTTAAGGAAAAATGACTTTTTTTAAAAAATTTGGATAAAAAATAAAAAAGCTTGTGGGATTTATCTTCAAATTTTTTTGTCAGTTTCTCAGGACAGTTATCTCAGTTTCTAAAAGTCATTTTTATGTGGAGGGGAGGGAAAAGGTGAATCGGGTCCTTTACAAAAAAAAGTGCCCCATAGCTCCACCTATACTGATGTGAACTTTTAACTGGGTAAAACTTGTCGAAAAAAGCTTTTTATTTGTTGCTGTTTATACTAATCATAAACTGATAGAACTATAATGCCTACAAATGGAAGAAGATGTTTCAGTGGACATTTTAAAACATAAAGAAAATGTCTGCACTTGTGTTTTTTAAAATTTTGATTCGATATCTTACTGTTTACCATCAGCTATTTCTTTATTGTTCCCATTTTTCAGAAAAAAGTTAAAATATATATCTTTATATATACTATATTCAAAATCAAAAAATATGAAAAGGTTTTTATACCTAAACATTTGCTACAGGTGCTAATCAGATAAAATAGAAAATAATTATAATTGCGAAAGTTATTTTAAAAAATTTAACTACATCCTCCAAAGACATTATCAATACTCTTGTTTTGCAAAAATACTTTTTTTCCTGTGTTCACATACGTGTATTCTAATAAAAAATTTAAAAAATTTAAAAAAAAAGTTTGGTCTTAAATGAACAGGTAAATTAGGTTATAAGACTATACTATAGTCAATAGCTTTGCTCGTTTTCTATGAAAAGATTCAATACATTAGTTACAATTTAAAATAGAAAACACAAAGTCAAAAGTCAAAAGTAAAATTTAACACTACTACAAACTAAAAATAAAGGTAGAAATTTTTATTTAAGGTAGGATATGTGATATACCCTTAGTAAGGTACAGTTTTCTACCTTATATGATAGAAAATTGTACCTTTAAGTTAGAAAACTGTATGACAAATAATTGTTTTTAATATAATTTTCTACCCTAAAAGGTAGAAAATTATACCTTACTAAGGGTATATCACATATCGTACCCTAAGGTAGAAGTTTCCACCATTCTTTTTTAGTGTGTAAAAAACCAAAAAAAAAATTTTTTCAGAACTATGAGCCCTTCAGAGTGTTGTAAGCTTCTCAGCAGACTTTTTTTAAATTGCTTTTCCGGACACCCTAATATATATATATATATATATATATATATATATATATATATATATATATATATATAAAGAGAGAGAGAGAGAGAGAGAGAGAGAGAGAGAAAGAGAGAGAGAGAGAGTAAAGTATGTGTATATACATACATATATATATATGAAAAGAAATTTGTGTTTTTTAGTTGTAAATATGGCTGTGTTTGTTTTATTATGTTAAATTCTTTATAAACCAAAATAATCGTAAATTTGATTTTATTATTATTATTTGTTTATTTTTATTCGTCTTCAAGCTCTCGTTAGATTTTCCTATGAAACAGTGTAATAAAAAAAGTTTAAATAGCAAAATTCACATAAATGGTTTTTTACAATTTTTATAAGGCTGTGCAAAGTTAGCCAAAACCCCGATTTACTTAAAACGTACTTAAGAAACCCATGAAAAATACTTCTTAACTGGTTAAAAACAAATTCTTATAATAAAAGTTTTTAATTAGACTAGAGAAAAATTTTAGCAGTTTTTATAAATATTGGAGAAGTTTAAAGCCAGTTTTTAGAAACACAAAGCAAAAAATTTCAAATTTTTGCGTAAATTTACCCAACGTTACGGTATGGCTTGAGTTTAAGTTTGCCCTTTGCGTAAGCTCAAGTGTAATTTCAGATTTTAAGTAAGACCTTAAATATTACAGTTCGCTTCTTGCATTCCTCTTTAGAAATCTCGATATATTTTAAAGAAATTTTTCTTGTGCTACGCATTTATTATGTCTCAAATCAGATTTTATTACTCTTTTAAAAGAGTTTTGTTCCATAGTTTTACAGAGCAATTTCTCCTAGGTATTTTTAAAAAGATAAGGAAAAAAAATTACTAAACATATTTGGAAGAAAACGCTTTTAAAAAAAGTAGCATTAGCAAAAAGTAAGCAGCAATAAAAAAAAAGCTTCAACAGTTAACGTTATTCTACTATATTTAAAAATAATTTAAATATACTTTTCTGTTTAAGAACCATTTAACCTCTTGTGAATATCAAGAGGTAAAATGCCTCAATGAACAATGCTCTACTACACTTTTGCGTAAAGAACTAAGTGACCACATGGAAAAGCATTGCATTTATCGTTTGGTTACCTGTCAATATTGCAAACAAAAGATTATTTTTTGTAACAATCAAGTAAAACCATTCCTTATTTTATTTATTTTTTATTTTGTTATTAGTTTGTTTGTTTTTTTATGAAGTAGAATTACCTTTACTTATTTAAATTAAACGAGCGGGTTTAGACATCTCTTTGACCTCTATACCATGTCTTATAGATGTCACAAGTCCGTAGGACGCCATTAAGACGTCCTGCGGACGTTCTGTGTCAGCTCGGAAAAGAGTTGTGTGTTTGTGACATCAGCAACTTAATATTTTACTATAAATTCAATAAGGTAGGGTCATTCTTTTTGCTAACATCTTTTGACATCGAAGACGTAAATATCATTCTTTCTTAATAACTTTTTATTAAAAAAAGCAATTAAGAAATAATGATATTTTCGTCTTTTGAAATTCACTACCCACTTTATCTGAATGAACAGTAAAAATTCCTCAATAATTATTGTTTTTACATCACCATAAAGATTTTACAATAAAACTTCTTAGATTAAACGGATGCTAGCTGAAACTTGTCACTATGTTAATCTTGAAACTCTTATCAATATATAGTATGCCATTTTTGAATTACATTTAAAATATAATTTCAGATTTTGGTAAATATCGGCTCACAAGAATTTTTAAGATTATCCAATTTACAAAACAAGGCTTTAAAAATAATTATTTTTAATCACTGTTATTTCAATCCTGACCAACTTTACTTTCTATCTAAAATGCTCAAAATCAATAATCTTTTTTAGCTAATAAATGTCGATTTGTCTTTCATCATAAATAAAAATACTAATCCAGCACATTTACAAATTTTTTTAATATGAGAACGCTGTCGCTTTCAACTTTAATCTTCTAATAGTTATAATTTTTATGTACCAAATCATTTTCCAGTAAAATATGGTCTAAAATCTATAAAATAGCAAAGCCTAAAGTTTTGAATCAATTTTCCTTTTCGAATAAAATCAATTGAGGTGATTACTAGTTTAAAAGAGTTTTTTTTTCGCTATTTTTCAGAAAGAAATTATTTCTAAAAATCTCAGATATAAAACTTGTAATTTATTGTTATTATTGCCACTCTCTTGTTATACCTATTTTCGTATTTATTAATTTTATAATATAAATTATCACTTTTTTATTGTTATTTACACTATTTATTGCTAATTTTAATACTATAATTGTTTTTTTTCTTAGTACTAGTATTATTGTCATATTTATTGTTAAGTTATTGTAAAGTATTTACTTTAAATTAGGACTAGTTCTATTTGTAAACGTCGTTGAAATTTTACAAATTATTGTTTCAGAATATATAATTGAATGTAAATTGAATTGATGTATTATATAGCCTTTAAGGATAAATCTAGAGGGGTTTTACAAACTTTTAATATTTTCAAAGCCAAGCTTTTGTAATTTTCTTGCCCCCCTCAAGTTAACTCCAAGAGGATTGGAGTTGTTACCCCCTCCAGTTAACCCTAAGAGGATTGTAAATTTTTCATTTTCACCACTTCAAAACTCCAAAATACAAAACGCACATAACTCTAATGAAATGCAAATTCTATTTATAAACTGTAATAAAACTTACGAGTATTTAAAATTTTTTGAAAGTATTTTCTGGAACTATCGGCTGTTGCTTTTAGTTTTGAAAAATAATTTTTTTTTATTTTTGTGTTTCTATATTGAATGCAAAAATAAAGTTCTTCTGTGAACAAAAATGCACGAATAAATATAAGCATTACAGGCCTTGTTAAGAAGCCTTACGCTATTTGAATTTTACGTACATATTCAAATCTACGTTACGTTAGTTTAATAAAAATACTTGTTTTATTAAACTTAAATTAAATTTATTATTAAATATAAATTTATTTTATTAAATTTAATTAACAACCTTTTAAAATTTTTAAGGTGGTACACTACAAAAAAGCACTTTTTTAATATAAAAATTTGAATAAAGGCAAACACTAATATTTTTCTGGTGAGATTTATATTTTTAAAAATATCTGAAATAAGTTTTTTTTTCAAAATTTTATTCCAATTCATAATGGCGGAAAAACTGTCTAAAAAATGCCTAAAATTTAATAACTTTGTGACGTAATATCTTCCCTTATACAAATTTTCTCTCGTTCAAACTTTGTAGATTAATGCATTAAAATGTTTGATTCCGGTTGGCGTAAATTGAAACCCTATATAGGCTCAGCATAGGCAGAAGCATGAGCAATCTGATTCGCTGATTTTGAAAGAGAGGCAAGTGTGCTTTTGTTGATAAATATAATTAAAATCAAAACAAGCAAATAATTTTTAAAGTAATCAACTAAGTTTATCAATACAAGTCTTGTGTTATTAATTTTATTTTAGTTCTCTTCAGAGAATTTAAAAGGTATTGAAATCTATTTGTACAAGATAATTTTCACTTCTAAAAATTTCAAAGTTTCAATAAAGTTTATTTTGGCGATGGGGATTTTATCTGTTGTTAGTTCAAGTTGTTAATTCAAAGAAATCGAAAAAAAGTATGTGTTAATGTAAATTCGAAAAGATCTATAAATGTGTTTTTCGTAAAATATAATGTCCTTGGCTTTAAAGCATACTCGAATATAAAGTTTAAATGTAGTTGATATGCAGTTGTATGAGACTACTGGTTGAGTGCTTTTGCATACAAAGATTATATGCAGTTTTACCTGACTACTGGTTAAGAACTTTACTTATAAATTGATTTATATGTTAATAATAAAGAGTTTAACATTAGAGTTTTTTGAAGAAGTAGATTTATACTGATTGCAAAACTAACTTATATGTTCCATGTCAATATATGAACTCTTAGGAGATGTTGTTTTTCATGTTTTGTTTCAACCTTAGTTTTGAGGAGACTGATATGATTTTTTTTTTTTAAATTACATAACTTTAATAAAACTTCGTCCTTAAACCATTTAATACTTTTTGAAGTTTAGAAAAACTTTTGCAGGCTACATTAACTTATATGTAAAAAATGACAATTGGATATTAATATTCTATTTGAAAAATTAAAATAAGAAGTAAAATTTATATGTTTGCCTATTAAGCAGTAATTTTTTGTACAGTTACATATAAACTTTGACAAAAAAGAAAGAAAAAGTGTTTTCTTGTTTCTACCTTATTACACTTGGTTCTTTATAAAGGTGTGATAAGTTAAGAGCTATTCTTTTGGGTAATCAAATAACTATATCAAAACACACTTGTGGACAGCACAAGGTCATAGGCTCTTGCTTATAGTTGCTTATAGTTATATATATATATATATATATATATATATATATATATATATATATATATATATATATATATATATATATATATATATATATATATATATATATATATATATATATATACAGTGTTGTAAAGTATTTAATCTACTAGTATTTTAAATACATACTTTAAATACTTTTGAAGTATTTGTATTTTGTATTTTAAATACTTTTTCAATCAAGTATTTTGTATTTGTATTTATAATACAACTTTGAATGTATTTTGTATTTTCAGTCTTTTTCAAAATGCAAAATACTTTATATATTTTTTTTTCAATTCTTTTAGCTGATAATATACACAGCAGAGCTGATTACAGGCTGATTTTAGCTGATTTTATTTTTTGATTTTATTGATAATATATTTAAAAAAATGGAGTCAGAAGATAATAATACAAATTCAGATTCTAGTGAGATTCAGCCATCTGACCCTGGAATCATAAGTTTAAAATCAAGAACACCAGGTCTTCCTTCAATCTTAGATGGGCGTTATTTTGAAATAACCAAATTTATTGATGAAAAAAAGGTGTTGGCTAGGTGTAAAAGCTGTCCAAACAAAATCTTATCAGCACAAATTGACTCAACTTCAAATCTGTTAAAGCATTTAAAGGTAGTTTCTTGTTTATCTACTATTATTGTAATTGTTATTACCACTATTAATATTGCTGTACTACATTAAATGCTTAAATATTTAAATTAACATAACAGACGTACTTTACACAATTATTTTAAAACTACAATTGAACATTTTTAATGAATAGGCTTATAAGAATAAGTTATATAACATTGTTATATGTTATATAACAACAAAAATCATTGAAAAATTAAAGCAAAATATCTAGTTTTTATTGATTTAGTATATTAAGTTAAATTTATTATACTAAATCAATAAAATATATACTTAAAATATGTTAAATTTATTAACTATTTAATTATATTTCAAATGCAAGTAAGAAAAAAAAAGACAGATAAAATGTTTTATTTCCTTTCTTTTGTTAATTTAACAAGCATTTTTTATTTTGTTTGTGCAATTGCAATATCTTTGTGTAATTTCTATTATAAAAATAACTTTTCCCTTTTATATATACATGAAAGGGAAAAATTATTACATGTAATAAGCAACTTTTTATCTTTAAAAAACATTAAAAAAAAAAGCGATTATTGAGTTATATATTGTGACGTTAGAATAATAAGATTCCGTCTCCCTTTTGTATTTTTAAAAGAATTGAAGAAAATTTGTTATATTTTCTTGAACTATTAAGGTTAAAAATTGAAATTGTTAAATTAGAAGATTAAAAATTTATTTGTTCAAATTGATTGCTTAAAGCATGCATTTATTCTTTATTAAGTAATATAGATTAGTACGCAAACAAATAGCATATTGTGACGTAAAAATGATAGAATTCTCCCATTTTTACTGTTAATTGAATTTGGCTTTCAATTAATTAATGTAATATTCTGGTATTTATTAACTTTAATATATTAATCTTTATATTTTTATTTATATACTTCTTAAAATTATTTGTTTTTGAATTTTCAACTTTATTTAATGAAATTCGAATTAACAATCAATACTAAAAATAAATAATTTTAAAAATTATGAGAACCATCTTAAAACATAAAAACATATTTTATCATTTTAAATAATAACAGCTGTAAAAAAGTCAAACCATTAAAAATCGATCGTTAAATTCTCACAAAATTACAAAATGGAGATAGAACTCTATTATGCTAAGGTCACGATCTGTACCTGCAGTAATACAAGTAAAAATAATTTATTTTATTTGATTTTTTAATCTTTTTTTTAGGCTGTTTATCCTAGCTCAGTAAGCAGCTACAATGCATACAAGAGAGAAATGTCCATAAATGTAAGAAAAAGAGGTCCGAATGATACTGATTTGTCCAAGAAAGGTGTCCCTGCAAAGACATTTTGTAGTAGAATTAGTGGTCAACTATCATTGAGTTCAACCACAGTTAAAAAACAATCAACAGTAAGGTCTGAAGTTCTTCCACAAAAAAAAGTAAATGATTTAATTATCAACTACATTATAAGTGGATTTTGACCACTAATAACAGTTGAAAAACAATCGTTCAAAGATTTAGTCACCGGTCTTTCTCCCTCATCCACAGTTATGTCTCGTCCAACTCTTAGAAAAAAACAGGAAAGTAAGTTTGAAATTATATTAAAAACAATTAGAGATCAGAAAAACAATTAGAGATTCAGAATTCTGTTTCTATATGAAACATTTTTAAGAGGTTTTAAGTTGAAGTTACTTTTACTTCAGATTTTTTTTAACCACTCTATCGAGCATGTTGGCATGAAATAGAAACCGTTGGAAACAAATTAAAAACCGCATCTTTTTCATTATTTGACCATCTTTTTAAATATTTAAAACCTTCAAAAAATGAGGGGGTTATAAACTTTATGTAGCTGTATCTTTTGAGCGTCTAAATATATTTTGATAAAATTTAAAACCTATTTGCAATTTATGTTTAAATTCAAGATAAAGAATTTTTGTTTTTCAAAAAATAATTTCCCTCAACCAGGGGGATGCAGGGGTCATTTTTCAAGGGTATTCCTGCCCATGTGATTTGACTGCCGTAATTTTTAGCAAAAAAATATTCATTTTAATGAATATCAGCAAAATAATTGTTGCAATTATTATCTTGTCAAAAATCTATTAGGAATGCAACAAATTTTCCATCTCTACTGACACATACAAAACATGAATAAATCTCCGATAACAATATCAGACTAATGAAATGCCACAAACAGTATTTTAAAAATTATAATATTACAAAAATGAAAAAGAAATAGGTATTTTTTCAATCTAAAAATATTCTTGAAAAATCTTCTTACAATCTCGTTGAACTGTATTCAACAACCATAGCTCTTAGATTTTCTATTGAACGTTTTTCTTAGACACAACGAACCTTTTCAGTGTTTTGTTTAAGTTTTTATGCACTGCTTCCGATGTTCGTTCTGATGTAATACCGAGCGGGATTTTCTCCCTATCGAGAATCTGATTATGTGACTCCTTGAGATAGAACCTGATTATGTGAAACTTCCATCCAAGTGAAATCTTCATTGCGAATACATCATGGACATATACTTTTAAGTGAAGCATAATCTCTACAAATTTGTATATTTTTTCTTTGTAGGATATATTGAATTTTATCCCAAAATAGCATTCAGCTACTAAATTTCTACTCAACTTAGTTTCTCCGCGCAGCGGCCTTGCTCGGCAAGATTCGTGTTTCGGAGTTAAAGAGAGAGGGTTGTACCACGAATAACAACTAAAAAATAAAAAAAACACAAAAAAAAATGAGTAGCCTCCTCGACTGTAGTGGCCCCCCACGGGCCTTGGGGAGGTGAATAATCTAAAAAAAAAAAAAAAAAAAAATGAAACAAAGTTTTACCAAAAATAACTTGCTAAAAATAATAGTATTAACATATTTGTGTCTCCTAATTTTATTTTGACTGGTAGGTCAATTGTGTCCTATCTGTACTAATTGAATTTAAAACTTTCTAAGAAGTGTTTAAAAAATTTAAAAAGCAATGAAGTACCTTCTTCAAACCTCCTCCGGATTTCATTACATTCCAGATATTCAATTGGAGAATAAAGTGTCGTTTCGTCCAATGATCTTAAAACTTTGGCACAGTTAGGTCCATCAAAACCGCCACCATTATAGCCATGCCTGATAATCGTTTATTTTTCAAGAAACTCTATCAAATTTTTATCAGTGAAGAGAAGATTGATAATTTTTCTAACATGGTGTTCATAAATATGATAATCAGGAGATAAAACTATGTTGATAATTTCTCATCCAACAGACATGGATAAGTAACATTTTTATAATATTGCATCTGTATACGAGATTTGTTATCAAATTGGTATTTTTCGAATTCATCTGCTAGTGATCCGAAAGTTCTTTGAACTCCTTTTTCATCCATTGACCCATCACAATAGCAACACGAGTATTTTCCACCGTGACCCTTTATTATAGAAAATACCTTTTTGGTATAGCTTATTTAAAATATAAAGGTTACTCACTGATAATCCAATGATGATGTTGATCAATTTGAGGTCAGAAGCCATGGTAAACTTCAATTGATTGAGTTGAAGGAATTGAAAAAGTGTTTTCAAATTGTGATGATTCTCTTCTACGTTTCAAACTATGTCTAAGCCAAACTTTGTTGACCCCGGTGTACTTCTGGTTTCTTGGTTTAAAATCTAATACTGATGGGTCAAACACGTCCATGACAATCTTTAGAGATCCCTGCCCTCTATCAATACAAACACGTACAACAGAATACAAAATATCAATTTTTCTGAAAGAAAAAACTTCAGTCACGAGCATAGATAGATTAGTACAATAAACAATATCTTTATCAAAAAAGTATTTACCAATCATGAGCTGACATTTTATCACATCGTAAAATTTATTCAAGTAGCGTGACCTGTTTGTGACTTCAGCATAGGTGTTCTCCTGTATTCCAGATTGTCCAACATCTTTTCTTATCTGTTTCATTTTTCCTAACACTGCACAATTCGGAAGATCGTGATTTATCTTCAAGTTCATGATTGTTTCGCTTCTTATATGCCTTATAGATAATCGGTCTCTGTATACTTTAACAGGAAAATCTTTTCCTCTTGTTGCAAGTTTTATTTTTTTTTACTATCACCAACAACAGATATTTTTTTAGCGTACAAGAAACAACTCTGTTAGCGATATTTTGATTCTTTGAAGTAATTAAGGCGTGAAGATTTTCAACAGGTTTTTTTTTTTTATGCTGCAAGGATGTCGAATACCAGGACCAACAATTTGACAGCGTTCTGAGCAAAATAAATTTTTTTTTTGAAATGTAATCTTTTCAGATTCTACGTAGGTGAATTCAGAAAAATTAAGTGTACTACTACATTTAGTACACTTAATCTTAATCTCTCTATTCCAGACGGATGAGAACTTAGGCTCAGACTGAATCCAGGGTCCACAAGTCTTTGATGAATTAATGAATCATTCTTCTCCAAAGATAGACACTTTTTGTCTTTATAGACACAACAGAAACATATCCATTTCCTATATCCATCTGCTTTTTGCAGACTCATTTTGTAAAAAAAGTTTTTATTTAGAATTTTCTGTTTTAGATTTTTTAAATTTTGCAAGTCAATACTCTAACTTAAAGTTTAATTTAAACAAAGTATCAGGCAATTGACGTAATTTATTGGGACTAATTTGTCTAAATTATCATGTTTATGACATTAATTTAATATAAGATTATTTGTAATTAGTCTCTAAATAAAATTAACTTCGATTTCAGGCGCAAACTACGTGATTTGCAAACAAGACTAGAAATACCTTTGAAAAACGCCCTCTGCATCCCCCTGGTTGAGGGAAAGTAATTTTTTAAAAGAAACATAATATTATCTTAAATCCCATCATAAATTGTTATTAGGCTTTTATCAAAATATATTTTGAGCGTCAAAATTTTATCAAAATATATTTTGACGCTCAAAAGATATAGCTATATAAAGTTGACAACCCCCTCATTTTTTGAAGGTTTTTATTATTTAGAAAAATGGTCAAAAAATAAAAAAAGATGCGGTTTTTAATTCGTTTTCAATGGTTTCTATTTCATGTTAACCTGCTCGAAAGAGTGGTTAAAAAGAATCTGAAGTAAAGATAACTTCAAATTAAAACCTCTATAAAAGAGCAGTGTACAGCAGACATATGGAGCTGTTTAAAAAGGAGCTATATGGGAGTTACGGCTAACTGGATCATAAAAGATTTATCTCGAATATTTGTTGCGCTTGTCTGCAAACGTTTTTAAGAAAGTCATACGTTCGACGTAATTGCAGAGCAACTTTTTATATCCATTCAGACTTTAGGTTTGATCATCACAATATAGTTTTTACTGTGACTGACAATTGTTTAAATTTTCTCAAAACATTTAATGAATGCCAAGATGATAGCGATTTTGATGATAATGAAAATGCGATATCATTAGAATCAGAACCACAAAGTTCATAAGAAGAAGAATATATATGAAGTGGAGATGGTTAATGTTGACACCATTCTGACAAATGAGCCAGAACAAACTAGTAACAACAAATATTTACCTAAACACATGAGATGTGCTAGTCATACTCTGAACCTGCTTGCCACAAGTGACATTCCAAAATTGATAAAAAATGGACGAGGTTTATATAAACAACAGTACAGGGGAGCAAGGGCTAATTGCTCAAAACTGCGGTCACGTGTCAGCCAAAGCACACAAGCATCGAATGCTATGGAGAATTTAACTAAAGTTTCATTGAGGACACCAGGGGAGACTCAATGGAGTTCATCTTATTATGCCATATATCGACTTTTGGAGCCAAGGGTAAAAGAAAAGTTCCCCCAAATCATGGATGCATTGAAATTGCGTCGTTTCAAACTAGTGGAGTTTGAGGTATTGGAAGAATACAAGCAGTATTTGAAACCTATTGCTGATGCTATGGACAAATTGCAAGGGGAAAATAATTGTTTTCTGGTATTCCTGATGCCAACGGTTCAGCAAGTTCGAAAGAAACTTGTAGTTCTTATTCCAAAAGTTATCCACAGTGGAAGTTTATTTGAGGGACTGATTTCAAATATAGATCAGTGTTTCCCACATTTGTTTGCACGCGATAGTTCATCCAGAATCTATGCAATTGCAGCTGCATCTCATCCTTATTTGAAACTGCGATAGGTTCCAGAGGAAAAAAGAAACTGGATTAAAAAAGTCTTCATGAAAAAGGCACAAAAAATCAGTTTAGCTGAAAGTTCTGCAGATGCTGATGAAGCTTCGACATCTGGAACTGATGATTTTTTTGAATTCGAATCACCAAAAACAGGCTTCATACAAACTAGTCAGGATATTGTTCCAAACATTAGCATGTTTGGAACAACATCCAGTTGTTAAGAAACTTTTCAGAGATGCTAATGCAACTGTTCCATCTTCTGCTCCAGTTGAACGCCTATTTTCACAAGGAGCCTTAATTGCTGTGCCACTCCAAAATTGGTTATCAGATAAATATTTTGAACAATTGTTGTTGGTGAAAGCCAACAAAAGTTTAGATTAGATTTTATTGTCATTTTAAACTTTAGTTGCCTTAAAGCACTTTCAATAGCCTTTTTTTTATTTTTCGCTTTCCAAAAGTATTTTGTATTTTAAATACTTCTATATTGAACATTTTGGATTTTATATTTTAAATACCTTTGCTTGAGTGTATTTTGTATTTGTTATATATGCGACAAAAACTGCTTACAGTTGCTTTTAATTAGGGAATATTGCAAATTTTCTGGGCTAGCTAAAACAACTAATAAGCAGTATTTTCAAACTTAAAATGGGAGTAAGTAGTTTAAAGTTCTCAAAAAAAAATCAGGGAATTTTTATATTTTTCTCGCTGAATGCGAGAAAAATATAAAATATTTTTCTCGCTGAATGATTGGATATATGTGAAATAAATCATACTCAGTTATTAATATTATATTGATATTACCAGGTAAATTATGTAGCTGTTATGAAAAAATAGTTATAAAAATCTATCGTATGAGAATTACATTAGAGTCAATTTTCACTATCAGGTTTATATTTTGTTATAATGGTTGTCTTTTTTGTCATATAGTTATAAAAACCAATAGGAAAACAAACTACTTTTTTCATTCTTTGACTTTCAAAAATATATGGTATGCTATATTTAACTCGTAAATGCTTTATGGTTGTCAGATTTGGGGGCAAAATCAGTCAAACCATACAAAGATCAAAGAAAGCCTTCAAAACAAAACACTTAAAACAGTTCATTTCCAATCTAACAGATTTGACTCTAAAATCCTCTACAATCTCTCAAAAATTATGAATCTAAAAGATCTAATATTCCTACTGAATAGCACTCTTGTGTGGGACAGTTTGCATAATAACTTCCCAATAAGCTGCAATAGTTATTATAAATTTGTTAATAAAAGTCATTGCTATTATCTTAGATCAGCATCATGTAACAATTATATAATACTATTAAAGCAAACACTTAAGTATGGCATTAATTCCATTAAATATAAATCCATTAAATTATGGAATTATCTTCAGAGGGAAGATAATTCCATGATTTAATGACGATTTGAAGACAGCGTATTGTAAAAAAATGTGTTAGAGCTCTCTTCATTAACAAAGTCAAGGAATTTACCCAAGATAAGAATAATAAGTGAAGCTTCTGCTGTGTTATTGATCTCAATAATTGTTTTTTATGTCGTTTTGACCTTATTTTTTGTACCTGTAAAATTCAAGTTATTTTTGCCTCTTTTCTTAAATAACATGCTATTACTGATGTTCTTGTTACTGTATGGTTATCGTTCTATTTAAAAGCCTGTTATTTATTATTTTTAGCTTCATTTTTTTTAAGTACCCTTTTTCTTTTTTTTTTTAATTATTTTTGATTATTATAATAATATTGTGATTATTATTATTATTATAATATTACCTGATATTATTCATGTACTAGTAATATGTTATACATTTTGTCAAATTTATAATGAATATTTGTAGGTCGTCACGTTTTTGTCAGTTAAATAACTGTTTGTGACTGATCCTAACTTTGTTTTTACTTTATAAAGTGAAATAAAATGATTGATTGATTTGTTTTTAAAAAGATATTAAAATCATGGATGTTTTGAGTTGCAAAGTTTTGTAAAAGTATAAGTACTGTATTGAACAAAATTTGATAGAAATATCATACTTTTTTGGTTATTATTTTTGATTTTTTATGCGATTATTCAATTTCATTTAAAGCTTTTTGACATTTGTTTTGATTTTAACAAACGGGCTAAAGCCTATCTTTCAAAATTAACCAATAAGATTGCGCATATCCTTGCCTATTCTGAGCCTTTATAGGGTTTTAAAATATGCTTCCGGTTGACAGATGGATTTTTCATTTAAGGACTTATTTTAAATTTAATAACAAATTATTGAAAATATGCTTAAAACAACTAATTTCTTTACTAAAAAAAATGAACAGGAATTTTAAAAATTCTATCTGCTAACCAAATTTTTTTAAGTATACTGAGTATACCCAGAAAATTTCAGTCAAAAATCATTAGCCAATGTTAAGATATTACGTTTCAAAGTTACCCTAGAATAACAAAAATCAAATGTTGTAAAAAACACAAGTTTTTTTTAAGTAAAATCTTGTTGAATGTCCACCAAAAACATATGACAGATTAGTTTTATTAGACTTTTATTTATCACTTTGGCTACTGATCTCAACTGATATGCCTTTAGCTATTGATCTTAACTTTTTTTTATTGTTTTACGCACTTTTGCATTGACTTTCATTTCATTTGCTTCACACAAAATTTTTCAAATTAAATAGATGTTATGACTGTCCCAGCAAACACAATCAACGTTGAAACAACATTGAAAAATCGTTGAAAGTTATGTTTGAAAAATGGTTGATTTTTGGTTAAAATGGAAACGCAAATCAACGTTGAAACGAAACGTTAGATCAATGTTAAAAACAAACCAAAAATCAACAAAAAGAAACAATTATTAATATTGTACAAAAAACATTTAGTTTTTGTACAATACTGTGTTGTTGTGAGTAAGAAAAGAAACAATATTGTGTTGTTGTGAGTAAGAAAAGAAACAATTCTTCATAAACTTATAATAGCTGTCATAGCACAGTATCTTATGCTATTGTACTGCACATTTTGTTCTCAATTGTTACAGCTTTCACTTATTATTATTATTAGCATTATTAGTTAATTTTATATTATAATACTAACTGTTGTTATAGTATTACAAATAATCTGCCCAGTACCATTTTTTTAACTCAGGTAACTAAATTGTAGAAATTGAAAAGCAATTATTGAAAGCAAATAAAACCAAAAAAATAATTCATACATTTTTAGAACAAAAACCTATACAAAATTAGAATTATTTTATCGTTATCTTAATAATCAATATCAAATTCATATATTCAGTATTTTTATCGCCAGTATTGTCATCAGACTCATTTTGATTTGATGCCCGTTTTCCACGATCCAATCGATATAGTGCAAACGTCAAACAGTCTAAATTATATCTTTGTGCATTGTGTCTTTTTATTTAAGAACATCGGTTAACTGCATCTAAATAAAAATATCTTTAAAGTAAGGTACAATAATATTAGGCGATCAATAGTAGGAAAAAAAACAACTCATTACTTATCCGTGCCTAATTTACTTCATTATTGACCAAGATATCAACCTTTTTGGATAAAGACACATTATACATCAACATCATACATCAACGCATATACACACACAAAACACAAATCTTGGAGGCAGTTATACATGCTTAAGTCAATTTATATGAGGTGGTGAGAACCAAAGTGATATAACTCCATTTTTTTAAATTTTCATTTGACAACGTATTTTAACTCCTAGACACATTTTCTATTTAGTGTAAAAGTGGGATAAATTCTCGTTCACGTTTTAAACATGAACTAGAATTTATCCCACTTTTAAGTTAAACAGAAAACGTATTTAGAAATTAAAATCAGCTGTTAAGTAAAAATTAAAAAAAAAGGAGTTACACCACTTTGACTCTCACCACCTCATATATATATATATATATATATATATATATATATATATATATATATATATATATATATATATATATATATATATATATACATATATATATTTATATATATATATATATATACATATATATATATATATATATATATATATATATATATATATATATATATATATATATATATATATATATATATATATATATATATATATACATATATATATGTATATATATATATATATATATAAATATTATATATATATATATATATATATATATATATATATATATATATATATATGTATATATATATATATGTATATATATATATATATATATGTATATATATATAATAAAACTAACCAAGAAATTGATGTACACATTTTCAACACATATATTTCCCATTTCCCTTTGTTGAGCAGGATTGATTGTGTCACTCTTGCCCAAGAATTAAAAATACTTCGATTATATTTGATTGATCTTGGCTTACGTTGAATTGCTTCCACGAATGACGACAATGGAAATGAATATAGGGAAACTGAAGCCTCAGATAGTGAATATGAGAGAGTGTTTTCCAGGCTTAAAACATGTAAAAAAATTGGTTGAGAACCAAATTAATTCAGGGACATACACGCGATACATTACTATGTTTCTGCAATGCTGACATACTAGTGAAAATCCCGCTAGATGAGATTATAATTACACCTGCAGCAGGAAGTTGTGAACGATCTCGCCTTCTGCTTGGATAGTTTTTATATTTCCATGTGTATTGCAGTATACGTAAATGTCAATGTAACGTTTACATTAAAATATTTCTACATTCTTTTTCAACTTGCTTGGGGCGCAATGTTGAGTTATTGTTTTATTCACTTTGCTGTTCTTTAAGTTTCCCAAAATAAACGAATGAATCCGGAATACATTCAAATAGAAATAGTATTGGGACACTTCCACCACCGTTCCTGTTGGCTACCATCAGTCATTCCAAGCTATTTTGCATTTCCGAATCATGATGATAGCTTCATGATTCTGTATTTATTTCTTTGAAGTAACTATAAACATAATAGTTACCGTGTATATTTTTTATAACATTGTAAAGTATTTAAAATAAAACATGCCTATTAAAAAGTAGAACATAGTTAAGTATTTGTAAATTTATAATGATATATGCACATATATCATTATAAATTTATATTATATATATGATATATGCATTATATTATATATATGATATATGCATTATATATATATATATATGACATATGCATATATAAAATAACTTCAAATTAATTTTGATTAAAAAAAAAAAAAAGAAACGGCAAACGAGCAATGTATTTTTACCTTGCAATACGATTCAGCATATCTCCATAAAAGTTCAGAGTTTTTCCCTGTACCTTCCAATTTCAACAATGTTGCAGAGATCAACTGATTGACGCTGGAATAGTCACTATCACAATACTAAATACTAGCGCTTGAAGTTAAACACTTTGAATCGACAATTTG
>NC_088927.1:43130000-43150000 GCF_038396675.1 Hydra vulgaris | reverse complement strand
TTAAAATAAATTTAATCAAGAAAAAAAACACAGTTAAAATACAATCAAATCACAAATAAACTAAATTAATGAAATACTCAAATCATAAATTAAAAAAACATAACAAAATTTCGGCAAAGAAAATGTAATAAAAAAATCCTTATTAAGATCTGAAAAACAAAGCATTAATACAACTGAGAGGTTAGAGTTAGTAGACAAACCAATGTAGACTAGTTTATATAAATGTGATTTAATTCTCAATGGAAGCTTTTTCCTCAACTTTCATACTTCTTTGTTATAAATTTCTTGCTGTTTGAAGTTTACAAGATATCTTAGCTCTAATTTTAGCCTACTTTTAGCAACTTTTAATACTTTTTTCTTTTTTTATAAATGCTAACTTTTTTATAAATACTAATTATTTATGAAATAAGAAACTTATTAACAATTTGTCATCTATGCAACTTGATATTTTAGATTATTATGTTTTAAAAAAAAATTATTAACAATAAGTTTTCATGAATGGTAAAATATTGACATATCCTAGACAATTAGGTATGATGATAGAGTAATAGAAGTTATTCAAAAAAGTCATAACTTATACTCTTTGTTACTTTCATAATGTTTATAAAATGACGTATGCATATTATTATCAGAATATGTTTTATTTATTTATTTTAATTTAAACTCCGTTACATTTGAACAGCTTGACATTACCAAAATATCAAAAATAAAAAAATCTATTTCTTCTTTAGAGATTTTCATTGACTGGCTCCTCTCTCTGGCTGAGCATTATATGCACATGACAAAACAAAGTGAATATGTTTGAAAATGACTTTATTGAATACCTTAGCTCCTATATTATTAAAGCCTACATTAACTAGCCTATTTTTTGCTTTTTTATTTAACGATTTAAATTTTCGGTCTGATCTATTGTCATGCCATTTTAATTTTGTTTTAAAAATGCAGCAAAATATTTTTAAAAAAACAATAAAATGAAAACATCAACCTACTTTGGAGTTATGCTTACGCCTGCAATCCAGTTTTTATATGTTCTTACTTCACCTGATGTTATTATACTAATCCCTGAGAAAAATAATGCAATAGATACTTTACATAAGATTTGATAAAGATTAAATGGTCTTTAATACTACTCTTATAAATATAGTTATTTTATAATCATTTATATATAAGAGGTTAAAATACCGGTAGTTTTATCACATTTATGTTACAACTTATACCAACCAACTGTTGTGCTATATTTTAATTTTTTACTGCAAATTTTACATTTCATTTCGGACAATAGACAAACCATTTTTATTCAACTTGATGGATTTTCATTCGCTCAAACAATATTGTATTTTAACTATACAAACCACAACATACTAATCCATACTATAGTTTCATAACTATAACAAGACTTTGATTGTAAATTTTACATATATATAAAAACATCTTTAAATGACTTAAACATTCTTGTCTAACCCACCATTTTTAAATAAAATATGCAACGTAAAGTATTGTACACAATGTAAAAAGACTTTTAAAAAACTTGTACTTAATGCAAGTTCATATAAATTTTTGTAAAGTTATACATATTTTAATAGCACAAAATCTTTTAATGTTTTTACTTTTATTACATTAATACTTTTATTAAAAGTTTTTAAAGCACTTGCCCACGCACAAATTAGTGTGAAATTTTGAATTATATATTAATACCGAACTCTTAGTACAATTGCGTCAGCAAACTTTAATATCTAATTTCAACGTTATTTCCACGCTATTTCAACGTAATAGACGTATTTATAATTCCGATAATTTCGTGCGCACGCTTATTTAATAGCACGTCATGGTTCCTTTTGCGCTGAATCGCATGAAAGAAAGTAAATACACAGATATATTATGAAAATATTCTTGAAAGAAACAATTGTTTACATAAGATTTTTTTCTTCTTTTTATGATAAAGTCATCGATTTTGCTTTATTTAAGTTTATTTTAATTATTTTATATATATATATATAAGTCTAACTTATATTATACTCTTTATATGTTTGTGTTATAGAATATATATAAAAGAAATAAAAGCTCTTAAAGAGTTTGAAAATGCACAATGATAGTTGTGTTTATGTATATATATATATATATATAATATATATACAGGGCCGGTGCAAGGGCTATGCGAATTATGCGGTTGCATAGGGCGCCGGCTTTTCCGGGGCGCCGCGCTGGCGTAGTTAACGTTTTTTTTTTTCGTTTTTTATTTAAGTTTCAATTTGGATTTAAAAAAGTTAAAGTTAAAAATAATATTTGGCGTCTTTAATGTGTACAAGTAGCGAGTTGTTTACATATTAGGGGCGCCAAAGTTAATGTACTAGACTATTGATTTTGTAAATATTTGCTCAGCACTCCAATGAAAAAAATAATTAAATCAAAAAGTAGTAGTTAGGTGATTGTTTAAAAGAATAAGTTTGTTAGTTTTTTGTTTATTTAAATCGTGTTTTTGTGTGTTAAATGTTTATTGTTACTGTATATTCACATATTAGGGGCGCCAAAGTTTATATTTTAAACTATTGATTTTGTAAGTATTTGCTTAGCACTTAAATGAAAAAACAATTACAGCTAAAAGTAATCGTTAGTTAATTATTTGAAAAACTTAGTGGGTGAGTTATTATGGCGGGAAAAAAAAAACTTTCGGGTTTCTTTTACAGAAAACGCAAACCAGATATGGAGAGAGAAGACAAAAAACAAGCAAAGGTATTGAGTAAATTTTTCTCTATATTAGAAAAACAAGATGTAAACAATAATCAGCATCAATTTCAGGTATGAAATAATACAAAAGTGCATTTATTATTATCAAGTTAGTTAATAAATACAATAATAACAATTTAGAGAGATAATAGACCGTTATTTAAGTCTTAATAACCATTGTGTGATATTTTCACAACACTTTTTTTATTGATATTGGGTGTTGGGTGTACTTTCAACCATATTTATAAGTCATTACAAAAAAACAATAAAATAAATTGTACTCTAGGAGCAGAAGATGTCAGAAGAAAATCCACAGTCTTAAGTTTTAAAAGACATTCCTGTAGAAGAAGTTCAATCTTTTTCTCTAAGAGAACGCTTTCATTACCAACCAAGTACGAGTACGTCAAGTTCACCATCTTTATTTAATGTTTGAGCTTGATTTTGAATTTGTTAGTTTATATGCATTTTGTTGGAAAAAAAAATTATATACGGATACAGTCAAAGGCCTTCGAAAGTACCAAGTCTTGTTTTAAAATAAAAACTTTATTTTTAACTCCTCTCCAACGAAATCTATTTTTAATTTAGTTAAAAAAAATCTGCCACAAATTTAAAAATGTTTTTAAAAATATTTTAAAAAGCAGTTTAAAAAAAAAAGTAAATAATGCCAAAGTATTTTTTCTTTTTTTCCATTTATTTATGTTTATCGCTTAAACAAGCGTAAATTGTATAAGATTACAAAGAATTTAAGCGGATTTTTCCACCACGTTAGTCTTTATTAATTTGAAAACTTTATTTTTAGTTGAATGTTTATAATAGTTTTATAAAATATATAAGCTAAATAAAATCAACAAAATAAACTCTTCACAAAAATAATTGAGTTAAAAAAAACTAAATCAAAATACAGTTGTATATTTGTATGCATATAAACATATATTACAATTCTGGAAATTAGTAAACAAAATAAAATAAATGATAATAAATACGGCAAATTAATTTTCTTTTTGGTGTAAAAATAAAAAAAAATAAAAAATACAAAAATAAAAGATAAAATATAAAAAATTACTTTTAACAAATTTTACAAAAAAAAGATTTCCATGCAATTTTAAAAAATCAACTAAAAACCTTTGTAATAATCATCCTTCATCCACTATGAAAAATGAACTTTAAAAATAATGTTGTTTTTGTATAAAACCTCATTTAGTAAAATAATCATCGTTATTGTTTCAGAACTCTGGTGGCGAGAAAATGCGGTCACTTCGTCACTATCATGGGACTCGCTTGAAGACTGCGGAAAGTGGCCAGCCAGAATCACAGATGACATTCATCAAGTGCTTGTTTTAAAAGGACCAGAGCAGGTTAAAAATATTAACTTTCCTATTGACAGTAGTTTAAGCAAATGATTTACAGTTGTCAACTACAAAACTAAGTTGCCTAATGGAGAAGACATTGACAGGGATTGGCTAGTGTATTCAATATCTGAAAATTCAGTATTTTGGTTTTTTTGCAAGCTATTTAGTACTGATGACATATATCTTTCTGGAAAAGAGGGATATTCTGATTGGAAAAGCATGTCAAATGTTTTACGTACACATAAAAGGTCAACCTCTCACGGATATGCGATCATTTCTTATTGAGAACTTGCCACAAGATTGCAATTACGCAACACTATTGATTCCCAACATCAACGTATGATTCAAGCTGAAACTGACCATTGGTATGCAGTTTTAAAACAACTTGTTCGTATTGTGAATTCCTTGGCACTCAAGGACTAGCTTTTCATGGAACAAGTGAAACAGTTTTCAAAGAAAACAATGGAAACTTTTTAAAACTTGTTGAACACATTTCAAAATTTGGCACTGTCCTTTCTGAACATCTTCGTCGGATAACTGCTAAAGAAACTCACGTGCATTATTTAAGCAAACAAATTCAAAATGAGTTTATTGTTCTTCTTTCCTGTAAAGTTACAGAGAGCATATTGTGTGTGAACTGAAAAAAGCTTTGTATTATTCTATAATCCTTAACTGCACTCCTGACGTAAGTCGTAAAGAAAAAATAACTCTTGAAGTTTGGTTTATCTATGCACTTCCAGGTGAAGAAGTAAACGTAAGGGAACATTTTCTTGGATTTGTTCAAGTCTCAGATACATTTGGGCAAGGGTTGACAGCTTGCTTGTTTGACGAGCTTTCAAAAAAATGGAATATCTTTACAAAATATGCGTGGCCAAGGTTATGATAATGGATCAAATATAAAGGGAAAGAATGCAGGAGTACAAAAAAGAATCCTTGACCTTAACCCACGAGCTTTTTTGTTTCATGTGGAAGTCATTTATTAAACCTTGTTGTCAATGATGCAGCACTTTCCTGCACTTTAGCTGTTATCTTTTTCATCAACATACAGGAACTATATAACCTTTTTTCTGGATCAAACCATTGATGGAATTATTAACAAACCATGTAACTAGCTTAACTGTAAACCTTAAGCTGTCTATGAATCAACGTTAAATTCTAAGATTGATGCTTTTAGAAAATGTACCGCTATGGGAATTGCCAAAAAAAATTACAGATTTCAAATTCCTCTGCTGTTTGGTCACTTGT
This sequence comes from Hydra vulgaris, assembly GCF_038396675.1. Lineage (NCBI taxonomy): Eukaryota > Metazoa > Cnidaria > Hydrozoa > Anthoathecata > Hydridae > Hydra > Hydra vulgaris. The sequence continues at coordinate 43,144,682 of NC_088927.1, read as the reverse complement.
TATGATGTTTTGTTCAAAATTAAATTAGTAAGCAAAACACTTCAGATGAAAACTGTTGATTTGCAGAGCGCTTTGAAACTAATTGAAAGTGTTAAGTATTTTTTGGAGAACTTGAGATCAGAAAATGGACTGAATAACGTTATTACAGATGCAACGGAACTAGCCGAAAAACTGGACATCCATCTAAATTTCTCTGATGAAGTAGTGGTTAGGCCAAGGAGAGCAAAAGAGTCTTTCAAAGTAAATTTCTTTTTTTTAGTTTTAGACACTGCAATTAATTCATTGTCAGAAAGATTTGAACTAATGGAAAATCACAGCAAACATTTCGAATTCCTTAATAACATCAAAAAAAATAGACAAATGTGAAACATAAGCAATTAAAGAAAAGTGCAAAAACCTGCAATCCATTTTGACAGCTAATGCAAAAATAACATCAATGGGAATGAACTGTTTTGTGAAATTTTAATTTTAGCTCCAATGTTGACGAACGATAGCTGCCCCAAAACAACACTGTCTTATATTACAAAAAAAAGCTTGATTTACATCTTTCCAAATGTGTATGTAGGACTGAAAATTTTGCTTACCCTTCCCGTACCAGTGGCCAGTGGGGAAAGAAGTTTTTCTAAATTGAAAATTATCAAAAATTACCTTCGATCAACTCTTTCTCAGGACCACCTAAGTGGGCTGGCCACATTAGCAATTGAACACCAGGTTCTGAGTACAATTGAAACTGATTCATTTCTAAAAGACTTTGCTAAAGTTAAGGCAAGAAAAGTTTGTTTCTAAAAGTTTCTAAAAGCATTGTGTTTGTTAAAGGCTTTACAACTTTTAAAATTATTACTCGATACATTGTTAGATTTGCCATTTACATTGTCTATAAAAGTTATTTTACGATGTTTATTATTTTATGTCTTTTTGTATTATTAATCTACCTAAAAAATATACTGTTAGGGTTATTTATTTGTTCATAAAAAGTATGATATTTACCATTCCATTGGATAGTTTTATTGACAACATTTTTATATATATATATTTTTTTAATATATCTTTTTGTTAATTTCTTTGTTTAAAAATTAATTACGGCGCTTTCAATTATGTATTCAGTTTTTAAGTAATGTACGGTATACACTTAATAGGATATTATATTTGTAATGTATTCTTGGAGTTTTAATAAGTATGCGCAATTTACCGAAAACACATTTTATGATAAGTTAATGATACGCATACCATTATATTTTGATTTTTTTATTACAACTGTCGTGAAAAATTACTGGTTTATTTATATAAAACCTATTTATAACCTTCTCTACTAAAATATATTTGATTGTTCATTTAATTTTTAATCACATACAAATATACTCATCTTGTTATTTAAAAACTTAAAAAAATATTAAACCCTAAAATTACTTTTTAGTGTTTTAAATGACGACACTTTTTTTTATAAGAGCGCCAAACCTTGATCTCGCATATACAAAAAAAATCCTTAAACCGGCCCTGTATATATACAATATCTATATAAATATATATATATATATATATATATATATATATATATATATATATATATATATATATATATATATATATATATATATATATATATATGCGTGTATATATACATATATATGTATGTGTGGGTGTGTGGGTGTGTATGTATATATATGTATATGTATATATATATATACATATATATATATATATATATATATATATATATATATATATATATATATATATAAATATATATATATATATATTACCATTTTCCATTCTTCTTTCCCAATAAGCATGATTTTATTTTCGTTTAGAGCTTTTACGTTCAACGTACAAACTTTTTTGTTGTTGTTGTTTTTTCCTTGATTACAAATATTATATAACAAAAACATATAAACAGTACAGACATTAGACTTAAAATGGGTAAAGTAAACTTATATGAAGGGAATCAATATCTTTTTTATGAAAAAAAAAATGATCTTAAGTAAACAACTATTTTTTTCAAGGTTACTATTTTAATTTAGATGTGAATTTATTTGTTTTCATGTGATTCTGCGCATAAAGAATCATGACGTACTATTATATATTGCGCGCGCATGAAATCGTCGGAACTGCTAAGACGTGTATTTCAATGTTAATTTTCAACGTTATTTAACCATTTTTCGTAATGTTGTGTTTATTTTCAACGTTAATTCAACGTTTATTTTCAACGTTAATTCAATTTTTAGTTAAAAATAAACGTTGAATCAACGTTGAAAATTTAAATATTTTTTTTTAATGTTGAAGTAATGTTGAAATAACGTTGAAATTTAGATCGTTATTTTTTAACCATATATCAACCATTTCGCAGCGTTGAAATAACGTTGAAATAAAGTTATATGCTTGCTGGGGTAATAAACCCAGTGAAAGTTCAAAACACTCAAATTATCTTTACTCCCATTATTAAAACAAATAACAGCAGAGTATATTCCTATTTTAACTATATTTTTACAAAAAAAACTGTTCTTTGGAACTCTGGACCATATGATGGCATTCAATAATTCTTTCAGATTTTGAGTCTACCATTAAGATATTTTAATAGTAGTTGATTATCTTGAACGCCATAGTCTGCCATCTTCCCATAAACTGATATTGTCAGGTTTTTAACCTAAATTGGAATTGAGTTTGATGATATATACTGCTTTGTTTTAAAAGAAGCTATTTGGACTTAGACTTTAGAGGTTAAATAAGGGTTTTTGTTTTGTTGCTAACGCTCAAACTCATGAAAAATGCAATTTTTAAATGTTTTTTACTATTAAATAATGCAATATGGTTATACATTTGGAAATTTGGAAATAAAGTTGGAATTTTGGAAATAAAATTGGAATTGTAGAAATTTGGAAAATTGGAAATAAATTTGGAAATAAAATTTGGAAAAAAATGGTACTAAAAACTAAATTTTGACATTTTACTCCAAAATCAGTATTTTTATAGTAGTGTACCACCTTAAAACCCTTTACATTATTTATTTATTTGGTTATTACTTTATCATTACTTTATTATTACGTGTGCCAAAATACCAAAAAATTAATGTCGGCATTGCACGGTGAAAATTTGTCATAATGGCGAAGACATGTTCATTAGAGGAAATATTTAGTTAAAAAAACATTAAATCTTAATTAAAACGTTATTTTATGCGGTTATTTACACGTTAATTTAACATGTGTTCCAAAACGCTATTTTGCATTTTCTATTTATCAACTTTCTTAAGCTACTATTGTTTTAAATTAACTTAATAGACTTTTATTTTAAAATATATTATTTTAATTAACAATGCTTTTTTCGCTCAGACTTTTAAAAACAATTTAACGTAAGTGTAATCATTAGTTTTTATGCATCAAAAACAGACAGTTTTCGATATTTTTTTTGCTACTAACCTTTACTATTAGGTATCAGATAAACTATCCTCTAATATCCTCCAAACATTTGATCATGTAAATCTTATGCTAAATGTATGTAAATAGCCATGCATCATAAATATTTTGCAACCTTTTGCAATAAAAAAAACCGTAACAAAAGATTGGTTTTCGGTTAAAGGTCAGTTAATGAGAAATACTGAACACGTAAAAAAGATGTTTTGTACACAAATTTATGCCTTTTATATATTATGCATTTTATATATTATAGCTTTTCTAGTAAAAAAACTATGAAAATAATTTTGGCACAAAAAACTCGATTTTATCCCACTGTGCACCGTAAATTAACCCTGGGAGTTAAATATTTTTTAAATACGGCGAAATAGATTAACCAGGGGCTTAACTATTTCTAACCCCCATCGTAATAAATCAACCCCTTTTCATTAGAGCAATTCCATTGAGCAAAATTTTTCGAAAACAAAAATTGGTATGGGCGTGAAAGATTTAATATATAAAACTAAGCACATTAAAAAAAAAATTACAAAAATATAAAACTGATTCGGGCTTTAACATTTAAAAATGGATAAAATTGGGTATTTTTGTGCGAATACATAAACTTTTGTTGAATAAAGCATGTAACAAAAAATGGTTTGAATCTATTGTCTAAGGCTTATATTAATGTTGTTTGCTATCACTTATAGCAAAGAACATTATTATGAATATTTTACGGCCAACCACCCATGTAATATTAGGGTGATAGGGGGCGCTGAACATGCTAGTCATAAATTAACACTTTTAAGCATCTTAGACAATAATATAATAAAAGCAAAACAGAAGTTGAACAAAAATAATAATGATCATTATCATTTGCACGACTAGTGGCATGACAGTTTGTCCCTGGCAGCAGATGTCTAAGGGGTGCTGAAGAAACGTTACGTAAAAAAATAAGGATCCTTTATTGATATAGAAAAATTTAAAATAATAGGGGCGCCAATTAGGGTTTTTCTTAGGTGACGTGATGGCTTTCCATGCCTCGTGGACCCCCACTCATAAATATCTGAAAAAATTTTTTCTTTATAGAGATTACAAAAAAAAATTAATAAAAAAACAGCGAGTTCTGGCTGCCCCCGCTTCCAGTTAGGAGTTAGTGAAGTTGCGTGGGGAATCCTACCCACTGCTATGATCAATATATAAAAAAAATGTTTTATTTTAGACGTGTCATCTTTCCTAAATAATGCATTGACCACCCCCAAAACAAGAAAGCAAGGTTTAAAAATGATTTTATTTTTTACCCCTTTTATATTTTTTTACCGTTTTAAAAAAGAAATAATCAGTTCATTTTCTAATACCTAAACCTTGGAAAACGAATATAAAATTAATTTTATAAATTTATATAAGTTCAAATAAATAAATTGTTCTTATTACAATTAATAGCACAAGAGTTACATTTAACAGTTTTTTTTAAACGCTTGGAACAATATAATTGCTTTTGGTAACATTTCTATGATTTTCTTTCCTACTCAGATTTTTAGTAAGAATAAAGTTATTCCTTTTTTTGAGACCATAAACCAGTTTTGATGCTTCGGTTACTGACTTAACTGCACGTTCAACCGACTGAGAGTTATTTGGAAAAAATGTAAGCGGTAAAATCTTCCCCGATTCTTTTGCGTTCATCAGTTCAACAGATGAAAAATAAATTGTAGTAGGAGGTTCCACTTCAATTTGGCATATTTGAACAAGATCAATCCAGCAGTTACAATCAAAATCAATTTTTATTATTGTTTTGGGTTTAAGCTTAGGAACAAATTCTTTATATTCCTCATTTAGTTTCCTAATAATGAGTATTCGATCTATGGCTTTGTCGCGATTTACTTTCTCATTATCCATTATCATGCAATAGAGAAAATTCTCCTGTATACAGCAAAATGAATTTCCAGCTAAGTTTTTAAAGACGACTTCTTGAATCTTTTTCTTGCAACTTAGTCAACTCAATCATTTTAAACAGAATTTTTGCTGAATTTTTATAATGACCTGATCGTTTTATAGCAAACCAAATTGGAAAATATACTTGGACTATATACTTCGTTATCATAACCAACTCTGCCGATGGATTAGTTTCTCTAGTATATTTATACATAATGCATAATGCAAGTGTCAACCACCTTGCATGGTTCACAGGTCCAGGCTTTGTCATTGCATATTTTTTTGAAATTTTACCTGTAGATATACCAATGGTGTATTCATACAATTTTCTTTGATGATTACTTAAATCAGAAACAACACGCTCATCCATAAATGACTGAATTTCAGACATTATTGTAGAAAAAACTGTTATAGGGAGTTCATGTATGGAATATTCTGAAACCGATGAACAAACTGGACCTTTATACTTCTTTGGATCATATGTGTTTTCATCAAGTAGAATAATTACTTGTCTTAATGGCAATTCATTTTGGTGAAGCTGACATCCAACTAAATGTAATTTTCTATTTATAAATTTTTCTAGCTTAACAACGAGACCATTGTCTGTACCAGTATTTGAACTTGTATTGTCAAGAACCACAGCTGCAAGAGTTTCAGTGCTGTTAAAATAATTTAGAATTTCTTTAGTTGAATTTGCTTTGGAAACTCCAGTTCCACTTGTAATAAATGTATGTGTTAAATATTTTCTTGTCTTTGTTCCACTTTCTGCAGTAAATGTGAGATGCGCTTCTTTTTCAATTCCAGGTATTATAGTTGGCTCACCTTCTGAATTGTAAGCAATTGTGTGAACAAGCGTTTCTTTATCTTTTTTATCATCAACTCCAATAACTTTTAGTTGAAAAACCTCTTTACTATGGTCAATGTCAAGTTGTTCTCCTATTCTAAACTTCTCACTAAAAACTTTCTTTTCTGTAATGATATTAGTTCTTTCAGCAGCTGTTACTATGCCATAGTCAATTAGTAACCCTGTACCTAAATGAGCAGTGGCATTGTTACTAATTCCATAACGTATTTCTGCTTTTGCAAAGTTAGGCAAGTGTTTGTAATTATATAAAGTAGACATTTCTTCATAAAAAAATGGATCATTGTTACTTTCACCGTCATCACAATCATTACCATCAGAACAAGGATTATCACACTAAACAAAAATTATATATACTTGAATTAAACAATATACTTGCAGTTATAAATATACCAGATATCAGTTATGCTAGCCCAATAACACTGGTTAAACCAATTTAAGTACCAATTTAAGACACTTCTTTCTAAATATTTAATTGTACTTACGAATCACTAATAACAAATATACATATGCTTATTTACCACTAAATTCGATTCTTCAAGACTTTCCACACAAAACTCTTGTTTATACAATGTTCTAAATACTTGTTTATTCTTTAACTTGATTAGTCCTTTTGATCAATTTTGCCTATCTGAAATGACCCTTTTCCACCCTTTTTAGCTCTTTGGTCTTTTAGGTACTCCCTTTCATTCACTGGTACCTAAATAAAAAAAATAGTAAACACTACTAATAAAATATTTTTTGCTGTAATAAATTTGTTCAGTTATTTTTTTGGCAGTGAGTTGTTTATTGAACTTGTAGCTGAACTGTATAACTTGTTTAAATGTGGGAAGGTCGCTAACTGGAAGATCATTTGGTAGTCCTGCAAACCGAGAACTTGTGCAACGAGTTCTACTTTCAAGGGACTTAGCAGCTTTTCCCATTTTATTTATCTATTTGAAAACAAGATGCAGTTACATATTTTAAAATACAATATTTTATTTCTTATTTAGTTACAGTTAGATCAATGCGCTTAATACTAATTGTAGAAATTGTAGATCATTGTTTTTAATACTATAATTGAAAATAAAATTGTAAACTATAATAAAAAACATATATAATATAATTATATTACTTTTATAAATTATGAATATTTTGCTGACAGTGGCGGATCTAGCTTTTTGGGGGCCCAGGGCTTAAAAATAGCAAGGGGGCCTAGCTCTACACGAATAAAGATTTTAAATTGATTATGCGATTAATTGATTTTCGGTTCATTATTTAAATAAAATGAAAGACAATTTTAAAGATTAATTGTTTTATTATTATTATTCTTATTCACTAACAATCACAAATATCGTAAATATTTAAGCATAATAAATTCATAACAAAAACAAGTTATTTAATTTTAAGATTTTTAATGACGCAGTTTTCGAACCTTTATTAGGACATATTCCTTTATAACCTCATCGTAGTTTAATGACTTTGTAATTTTATGTTCTATGGATAGAAGCATTAAATCAGCCAATCTGTCATCACTCCTTGTATTTCTTTGCTTATTTTTAATATAGCTCATTCTGGAAAATGATCTTTCTGCTTCACAATTGGTTATAGGTATTGTAAAGAAAGTTTTCATTACTGTGTACAAATTCGGAAAAGTATCGATAAGGTGTTTGTCATAAATTATTTTTAAAATTTCAGCACAATTAATTTGGCTTTGCTCGTTAACTACAATTATGTTAATATATTCTTTAAAATGAATGCATTCGTTTTTCAGCGTTGCAAAATCTTCAATATCCTCTTTATAAAACTTACATGCATTCTGCATACTGGATTCATCTATTATTTTTGTTTTCTTGTTTCCAATATCAAATAAGAATTTAAAATTCTCAGAATTTTCCTTGTATATTTTTTTTCTTTTTTGAAATTCGTTTTGAAATTTGTCCAAAACGACATTTAAGATTTCAATTTTAAATTAGTTTTTCCCTGTTAAGTTGCTCCCACACCCTGTTGTACCGTCTGAGTATCTTAGTATTCTTTTTCTTTTATCTTTATATTCCGAACTAAGGTAATTAGTCAAAGTTTTTGCTAATATCTCGTATTGGGTCAATTCGGTGTCGATATTGTTTCTTTTTTCTTTAATGAATCCTTCAAGTGATGAAAGAAGAGCGGAGGCGTCTAACAAATCTAGTCCGGCTGTCTGTAATTTTTTATTTACTTTATTAATTCTTTCCAGAATTTGTTCCCAAAAAATAACCAAAATTCCATTTTCCAATGAAGTCATTTTTGAAAATAATGTCTTCGCTTCTTCTCTTTGGTCCATTTTTTCTTGGTCATCGTTTGCAATTGATTTTAAAACCGTTAAAATTTCTTCATAATTATTTTTTAAAGCTTTAACAGCTTCATAATGGCTGCACCATCTGGTTTTGCCTAAATTTTTTAGGGTGTGCGTTTTCTCATTTAATTTTAAAGCGTCGGTAATTGCATTCCATTTTTTAGTAGAACTTGAAAAAAACACAAATAATTGCTGAATTGTACCGCAAAATATTACAACTTCATGCACAACTTTTGCGGCTTCTATCCCTATCAGATTTAAACTATGTGCTGCACACGGTGTATATACTGCCAACTGATTTTCTCTCTGCAGTAGTGCCCTTAAGCCGTTATATTGGCCTGACATGTTGGCGGCATTGTCGTATGATTGGCCGCGACAATTTTTGATGGACAAATTATTTGTATCTAATATTGTTTTGACTACATTTAGTAGAGATTTTCCAGTATGTGAAGTGATTGGGGTAATTGTTAAAAATCGCTCGAATACATCACCTTGATAGCAATATCTTAGTATAATAGCGAGTTGATCAACATGCGCCACATCCGGAGTTGAATCAACAACAATCGAATAATATTTTGTCGAATTGACTTCCTCTATAATTGTTTTTGTTACTTTTTTCGCCATTAATGTAATAATTTCTTCATACACAGTTTTGGTTAGGTAAGAAACAGAGTGTTTTTTTCCTGAAAATTTCTGTATGTGCTCTTTAAGAAACGGATCGAATTCAGCAATCAATTCTAAACAGCCCGTAAAATTGCCATTATTTGGAACTCTAAATGTTTTATTGTGACCACGAAATGCTAAACCTCGTTCACTTAAAAACTTAACAACAGCAACAACACGCTTCAAAATTTTATAAAATTTATCTGATTCCTGCTCTAATTCTTGCATTAATTGTTTATCGATTGTATTTTTCCTTTCATTTCGCGTTGTCCAATTTATAACGGCGTTCTTGTGCGGCGTAGAATTTTCGTGGAGTATGACATATTCCTCTCCATGTTTCCAATCAGAGAACCCTTTGGAAAATGCTTGTACGTTTATAGAAAATAATTTGCACATTAAACAATATATGTTTCCTGTGCTTTTCGAATAACATATCCAATTTCTTGACACTGGCAGTGCATTTTTAAGCCGTTTTTTAAATAGTTCTTCGGAAAAATATCGATTTTGTGTTTTTGAAATTCTGCACGAAGCTGCATAATCACGTTTATGGAAAACCTTATTTTGAAAATATGTCGTATCTTTGGTTAAACAAAAATTAATGAAATCGCTATTTAATATATCCGGCCGTGTGCCCAAATCACAAAAATTATCTTCGGAGGGCAGTTCAACGATGTATGGGGATGTTTGAATTTCTGATGATTCAAATATTGAAACATTTTGATCATTATTTTTATCTTTAATTTGAGCTGAAGATGTTTCGTCGATCTGGGATTGGATTGAAAAGAAGTTGGTTAATGTTTTGCATTTTTTTATTGCGTTTTGCTTCTGTTCTGCTAATTTTCTTTTTTGACACCCACTTTTATATTTACGACACGTCATCGTTAAACCAATATAGAAATAAAATTTATATAAATTTTATTTAATATGTTATAATTTTAATACCGAACGAATGAAAAATAATCAGTGGAATTTGCACAAAAATAAACTTAATCATTCAAAGATGAGTCGCAGGTGCACTATTTTTACAAAAGCTAGCAAAGACACTTAACAATTTTTCAATACAAAAGCATTTGAACATCATCGTAGCGATAACAATGCCAATACAATTTTTATTCTCTATTCTAAAAATTTAGTTTTCGTTCGTTTGAATTTTCACATACACTTACTTATGTTTGAAATAATTAATTATTTAACCACTTTTACATTTGACAAATGAATATTCACGATAATATGTAAAATTTCTCTTTTCATACGGGCCCCTTACTGGTCGGGGCCCCGGGCTTTAGCCCCATTAGCCCATATATAGATCCGCCACTGTTTGCTGATTATAATACAAAACAGCAAGAAATGTATTACTAAACACATGTTTAAATAAAGATATTTACTAAACATAAAAGCTATAAAAACTACTGATTTTGAAATATTGTCATATATGTGTATATATATATAAATATATATATATATATATATATATATATATATATATATATATATATATATATATATATATATATATATATATATATATATATATATATATATATATATATATATTATATATATATATATATATATATATATATATATATATATATATATATATATATATATATATATATATATATATATATATATATATATATATATATATATATATATATATATATATATATATATTTATATATGAATATTGACTGCAACAAAAATTTTTGGCAATATATAACAAAGTTTAACTTTTTTCTATTTAAAAAAAAAATTACTACCATTATGGTGGTTTGTTTACATCATGGAAATAGAAGTTTGTTTTACTGTTCCGTACAGCGCGCTATGAACATAATTTAACTAATTATGTAATATTTATTTTTTTTATAAAAAAAAAATTTAAATTACCTCGCCCTAATCAATTAACCATTTTAATTAAGAAATATTTACGCCATTATTCTTAGTTTTTGTTACAGAATTTTCCACATCTATACCCATTTTAAATGGTAAAATGGAATTGCCCTACTTTTCATACGCTGATTAAATTATTTAGCTTATATTAGGTTCTACAAATTTGCGTATATAGTTTATTTTAATGTATTTTTTAAATATATATCTTCAGTTAGCCATGAATAAAATTATTTTGTAACTTCATTTTTGACAAGTTTATATATTGTTGTGAAAATAAAAAGGAGATCAAAAAGTAATAATATTGCACGAACTCCAGTAAACCTTTCTCTTTTCCTAATATAAATGTTTGAGATTATGGATTTTATATATATATATATATATATATATATATATATATATATATATATATATATATATATATATATATATATATATATATATATATATATATATATATATATATATATATATATATATGTATATATATATATATATATATATATATATATATATATATATATATATATATATATATATATATATATATATATACAGTATGCAAAAAAACTAATTGTACACTTAAAAAAAAAATCGTAATTTCAAAGATTGCATCAAAATGTTGTCAAAATGACACAATGAGTTGTCCGTTAAAATATTTGAAAGTTTTTTTTAGATATCTTATCAAGTATTGTTTTAAGAATTTATTTGTGTATTGGTGAAAATGATTGCTTCTCAAACCTTTTGAATTTTACACAATTGATCTAATGATGCATAAAATTGGCTGCAAAAAATGTAATCGTGCAGTTTAAAAATAATGTCAAATTGATCAAATTCCATGGAAATTAGTATCGAGTGGTGCCTCCTTTAGCCTTGATGGCCTCATCTAGATGATTTGGTATTGAGTTGATCAAATTTTGGATCTCTTCTGTTGTTATATTATCCCATGCCCTCATTATAGCTTCTTTCAAGTTGTCTTTGCGTCTAATTGCACTTTTACCAATTTTTCTGTCCAAAAAACACCACCAATTTTCTATTGGATTCAAGTCCAGACTTTGAAATGGTCATTCCAAAACACTGATGTTATTTGTGTCATAGCATAACTTCATTTTTTCAATTGTTAAGAAGCATTATCTGATTGGAACGGTTGCTAGTGTGGCTGGTTGTGGACAAAAATGCAAGACCACTAGTGCAATTGATCAAAATATCATTAATGTCGTCATTAATGTGAAAAAAATTAGATTTGTTATAAAGCTAAAGTAGTTTTAAAAATTCAAGAAAATCATAATGTCACAGTGACTCCTCAAATAATCGAAATTGTTTAAAAGAACAAAGATATACAGGTAAAGTGGTTCGAAGTAAACCTTTTTTAACTTCTAAACAAATGAACCATTGATTGGAATTTGCATTGAAATACTTAAAAATGCTGATATCATATTGGAAAAAAATTTTGTGGCCAGATGAGTCAAAATGCAATCTTGTCTCATTGGATGGAGTCCAAAAAGTGTAATGCATGAAGGAGGAAATGTGATGGTTTGGGGTAGTATGAGTTGAAAAGAAGTGGGAAAATTTTTATTTATTGATGACAAAATGGATGCTTCGATATATTGTGAAATTCTCAAAGCTAACATGCAACTATATACTTAAAAATTGAGAATGGGAAGCGATTTCATATTCCAACAGGATAACAATCCAAAACATACCGCTAAGAAAACGAAGATATACATTGACATAAATAACATCAATGTTTTACAATGGCCATTTCAAAGTCTAGACTTGAATCCAATAGAAAATTGGTGGTGTTTTTTGGACAGAAAAATTGGTAAACAAGCATTTAGACGCAAAGACAACTTGAAAGAAGCTATATTGAGTCCATGCGATAATATAACAACAGAAGAGACCCAAAATTTGATCAACTCCATGCCAAATCATCTAGATGAGGCCATCAAGTCTAAAGGAGGCCCCATTCAATACTAATTTTAATGGAATTTGATCAGTTTGACATTATTCTTAAACTGTACGACTTTTTTTTTTTTTGCAGTCAATTTTATGCATCATTAGATCAATTGTGTAAAATTCAAAAGGTTTGAAAAGCAATCATTTTCACCAATTTTTTTTTTGCATACTGTATATATATATATATATATATATATATATATATATATATATATATATATATATATATATATATATATATATATATATGTATGTATGTATGTATGTATGTATTTATGTATTTGTATATATATATATATATATATATATATATATATATATATATATATATATATATATATATATATATATATATATATATATATATATATATATATATACACCGTAAAATTTTGATACGAGTGGTGACTTTGATAATTTTTCCTGTTAGTTACAAAAGTATTGATTTGGAGATCTAATTGCAAAATTAGAAACTTTTTTTTTTTTTTTTGAGTACATTATTATATTCTGCTTATATTTTTATAATTTTAGGATTGTAAAGTGATTCTAATTTGTGCAAATGTGTTGGGATTAACATGACTTGAGCAACCAAATAACGATTTTTACATGTATCAAAAAAATGTCAAAAAACATACGATTTTAATTTTTTGGAATAAATTTTTTTCTAAAAATCTATACTTAGATGTTTAAGTGGTATATTCCAGTTATAATACAACTGTAATATACCACTCATTTTTGATTACTCCCAATTACTTTTTGATATAATTTTCAATATTTGATATTTCAATCTTGTTGTGATTATTTAATGTTTCAAACGATTATTTCTAGTTAAAAAAGACACTAATACAAAATATCACACAAAGAATTGCAGAAGAATTCATTAGAGCTTTTAAATATAAACCAGGTAATTGATCCTATGCATTGTATCCAGCAGAAGCAATGCAAAATGCCTTGTTTGATATCTCAACTAACAGAATATCAGTTTATAAGGCACTCAAGTTATATGGTATACCATATGGTACTCTGTACAACAAGAGTAAACTAAGACATATAAAAAACTTTGGAGGGCAGACCAGATTACAGCCCCATACCAAAGAAAAGATTCTACAAATTATTAGCATCCTGACAGAGTGGAAGTTACCTTTGGATAAGTTGGATATACGTCTTCTAGCAAAAGACTATCTATACAGAATGGGTGTTACTGATTTAAAATTTAAAAATAACTTGCCTGGCTCTGATTGGATACAATCTTTCATTGTTTGCAATAATCTGACTGCTCAAATTGCTGACAACATAAAACCAGCAAGAGCTGAAATTGATTGAAATTCAGTCTGTTCATATTTCGATGAGTTTTTCATTACACTTCAAGACATTCCTAATACCAATATATTCAACTATGATGAGACAAAAAAAGAAAAATGCAGCATTTTAAAGGAGCTATTAGTATTATGTACTGTGGGAGTGCAGCAGGTCAGTTCTTTCTCCCATGGTTGTTTATAAAGCTGCAAACTGCTACATAGAGTGGACATATGGTAGCCCACCTGGAACTATATTCGACAGTTCTAAATCTGGTTGGTTCGACTTTAGAACATTTAAGCGTTGGTTCAGGGAGTTGGCATGTTGTTTTCTAACTACAGGGAGTTGGTATGTTGTTGCTACCCACGCAAAACTAAAAAATGTGTGAAATT
>NC_088927.1:43062500-43125000 GCF_038396675.1 Hydra vulgaris | reverse complement strand
CAAAGTGAACACAAACAGCAGTTCTTTGCATAAAAAAAGTTAAAAACTAACTATCAAAAACGATGCCAATCAAAGCAAAAATCTTTGGATATTATATACATGGACATAATCTATCGCTATAAAAATCAGGAACCACCATTTAAAACTTTTATTTTGATTTAGTAAGTTTTAATAGGCTTCCATTACTAGAGACATTAAAATAAGTGGAAATCATTATATTATTTTTTTACGCCTACTATATAGAAAATTTAACGTACACGGTTTTCTTTATTATCATTTTCTTATTTATACAATAAAAAAATGTTAAAAAATTTCAGACTTTTTTTTGAGCTTGATGTCTTTTCTGGTGTTAATAGATTTTGCATTTCAGGACTAAAAATTTCTTTTAAGTGTTTTGATTGATGATTTCTTATTTTGACAAATATTAACCTTTATCACAGATAAAAACTTTAGTAGAAGGTTAGTTTCAACAAAACAAAAATTCAACAACAAAAAAACAGTCTCAGTAACAAGGCGTTTTTTATTACTTTCGGCTGAGACAATATTTTATCGTCAATTATTCATACAGCTCCCCACTATTTGTACCTGTTTGTACTCGTGATTTTAACCTCCGGGCAAATACTTTCACCAAAGGTACACTTTTTCAGAAACTAGTACATCATAACTCCTCTATAAGTTTTCTTTAATAGCATTTATCAAGCTTCTTTTCTGTTAAAGTTATTTTACCACATTGGCCGTTAAAGAAAAGACCTATTAAATGATTATTATCAATTTTCGAACTCTCAACTTCAAGCTCTTCCATGGTTCAATACCTCTCCTTAGCAAGTTTGTTATTATCAATCACTAAAAATGTATTTAATTCAATGAATTAGCTTACGTTAAGCAAAACCGTGGCTTAAAGCGATACTCCAAATCTTTGGATTATTGAGGTCTTTGTAAGTTTTTTTCACATTTGCAAATGAATGAAGTCAACTATCAGTGATTATATATGTAGTCACCAGGTTTAAGTTTCTCATCCTCAATAACTGTCTCATAATTATTTAAAAACCTCGATGTTGATGAAGACACCATCAGGCTGCAATGAGCTAAACGCACTAGACTTAGAACTAATAAAGGAATTATTTTGTATTTTTTGAGCACGTACTCAGATACTTATAAATTTTGCAAATCAAAAGATCCGATGCACGTTAGGCGATTGTTTTCTAATCAAAGAAATGTATGTTTCTTAATAGGAACTTTGTTTTCTTTGTGCAATTACTGTCTGAAAAATAGAGCACCTGCAAGCTGCATTATAAAAAATAGCGTAATTCTTGAAACTTCTCTTAACATGCTTAAGATACCATACTTTTTTAATTTTAACAATTTGAAGAGTTTATTTTCAAAACCCGGTATGCGAATCTTTTTTGGGAATAACAGACAATTAAATTTATTTCATATTGATTGTCTGTTATTCCCAAACTGGTTTGAAAATTGAGGCGGAAATAAAAAATTGTTCGCCTTAGAAGATACGAGAGATGTTGTAAAAAATTTGATGCATTTTCCAATGCATCAATTCTTTCTCTATTTTCAGGTGCCTGCTATTGATAAAGCAAAAAATACACATAAAGTTGATGCTCCTTTCCTTGAAAAAGCAATAATTTAAAAATACGCTCATCACCATTATTTTCCCCAAATAAAAATATTACTATCTTTCAGCAGATAGATTATTTGATAGGGTTTAGCAGGATATTAAAAAAAGTGAGCAGATTTTACAACCTGCTATTTGCGGAGCAGTGGCATTGCTGTGGTTGGTATAATCCATTGCGGTAAATTTTTGGTGTCACCCCTGAAGACATTTTACTAACAGGGCTAACAACACAGAGTAATCTTTATATCTTGACAAAAGATTTTTGTGTGAATTGAAGAAAGTAGTAAAAAATGAAGAAATAGCGGTGTTTTCATTAAAGAATATCTAAAATTCAAAGCCTTAAATACATTGGTCAGGCCAAACGCAACTGCAAATTAACACAAACACGAGCAGTTCTGTCATGATTATATTTCATTCATTATGGTGCTACCCCTCTGTGTCAGGTTGTGATGATGTTAACCAGTGCGACTTGAACCTTTGCACCCCTCTAGTGACACCACTGCTGCAGAGACATTTTAAGACAACATGGGAATGTTTTTGTTAATGGCCAGGATTCGTCAGCTTTAGACTTTAAAGCAGAAAAAAATTTTATGAAAACAATAAAATCGTTTAACAAAAGTTAGACCATAAAAGTGATCAATTTCAACCATCATGAAATAGTACTCTGTTGCTTTCACACTGAGCTAACCTCGCATCGCCAACTTAAGAAGGTTAAGATATAGGATACTTTTAAACTAAGTGCCCTAGTGTTTAACTATGTGAAAAATATTTAAAAAGTATGTTTTTTGTCTACTAAATACTGTCGGTGCAGGTAATGCAATACGCAAACTTTATGAGACACTTCTTCAAAATTCTAGATTTGATAGTCCACTGTCCAGAAAAGACAACTAAATTTTAAAGTTAATTTAAACTTTAATATTGAATGCAAAATTAAAAAAATGTTATGGCTTATTGTTTCATTTTTAACTCTTCGAAATAAATTTAAATTCACAATTGTGAATTTTGAAACATAGTATTATTGCTTATAGTATATATTGCTTTAACAGAAAGCTGTTTTTATTTACATTATAATTAAAATATAATTACCAAAACATAAAACATACAGAGTTATGCAATATTTTGAACAAAATTAATTAATAAGAGATATTTAGGTCTTTTAAAGTTTATAAACTTTCCGAAAGATCTTTATAAAATGGATTTTTCGCATTTTGCTAATAAGCTGTAATTGGATATACAGTATTTTGAAAGCAAATGCTAATTTATAAACAAAAACTATCTATATTTTGTATTTACCTATATTTTAACTCTTAACCTATCTAATATACTTTATGCATATATAAATTAAGTAACAATAGTTTTTCCAAATGTATGAGCCATCATTGTGTATCGACAAAAGTCAGTTTTCTCTAAAATGGATATCCTGCATTTTGAAAATACACTCTTCGTATAAAGTCTAGAAACAAATATTCTCTTATTTCCAGACTTATTATCCTTTTAGTTTTTTTGATGTAAATGAACTTTGAAAAAATATATATCAAGACCATAAGAAGTTGAAATAAAATCATCTGAATACATCACGTGCTGCTTTACACAAATAAATGGTGATGATGACACAAACAAAATGTGGAAATAGTATTTTCTACTTACAGCGTTTAATAATATTTATTTCGTTAGAAGCATCCTAGTCATATGTATTGGTGATTCAAAAATTAGGCAGTCTAATGTTGTAATAATAAAGCAATCAAAAGTTATACATTTCCTTGGTGTTTTTATTGGTGAAAATCTTTAAAGGAAAAGTCATATCAATACGTTATGCCACAAAGTTTTAAAAAATATTGAAGCATTGTATAAAGTAAGAAATTTTCTAAATAGAAATGCATTAATTCAACTTTTTTTACTCGCTTATTATTATATTATAAGGGAAAGTGGTCTACAACGGGCCCCAAAGGTGAGATAGGCCCCTACCAAATCTCTTACTTGGACATTAATTAATAAAAACTTGACTTTAGAATATTGTTCAGCTGACCATAAACATTTAAGTAAACCATCCGAAAGATAGTTTTATTATTGTTAATTTTCGGTAAAAAGAATATTTAAAAGTAAAACTTTTAAAATTTTATTGAGCTAAGATTTTTTAGTTTGACTATATTTGAAATTATTGTCAATTTTTCTCTATTCAGAGTGTGAACTTTTAATGTGAATAATGAACAGTCGATTATGTATCATCAAAAAGTCAGTTACAGTCAATTTTTGATTAGTAATCAGGTTTTATTCAGAAATTAATATAAGGGGCCCATTTTAAGGCTACTACCATGAAAAATGGGCTCCTAGCATTTCTGTGTTCAACGGTTGTTTCTTAACATAAGGCAGAGTTATACTTTTAATTTTCTGATGTTAAATTGTAGAACATAGAATAAATTTCCTGAAAATTTTTATGTAATTTTTGGTTGGTTACAGCTAGTTGACTCTATCTTTTTTTAAAAATGGACCTGTGTTAGGTCACTCCCCTATTATTTTTAAAATACTACTAAAATGTGCAATGTGCTCAATAATTAATGCGCAATATGCGTAATAATTACATCAATTATGCGCAATAATTAATGCGCAACAATTAATGCGCAATATGAGCAATAATTATATTAGTTTATCACTCATTTATCTCAACGTAGAGAAACTAACATATTCAGCCTTGATTACTTTTTCTCATAAATAATGAAAACAATCTTCCGAAAATACAGAGGATGCAGGTGGTGATAGTAAATTAAGTGCTAACTCTTTTAGTAGTGGAAACTTCTCTTCATGTTTCCAATAATTTAAAACTTTAGTCATTTTTTTTCTATAATTGAGTGATTAGAGAAAATATCATCTCCCAAAAGGAAACTTGATCAGATTTTAATACATTTTGAACTTCTTTGTGCAGCTGAAAAAGATTCAGTTATAATTTTTTATCCTCTTCATACAAATTACAATAATACTTTTTTTTGCGTGATTATACAGCGAAGTTGTGCAAAATGACTTCAGACCAGATTTATTAAATCCCCTGCTTATCTGATTTCCACATGGAATGCATATAGCTCTGAAATCACAGCTATCATTAATTTTGAAAAGTTTTCAAACAAAGTTTGCCATTTGGTTTACGACGATAATCTTTTGTCATTATAAAATATATATTTTAAGAATTGAATTACGTTATCCAGTTATCTGGCCAGAAAATTTTTAAACATCCGGGTATTCAATATCCGGTTGGATAATGAAAAATGATGTCCGGGACACCGCTAATAACATTTGTACGAAAAGTGTTTTTTATATTGAAATTTAGGTTTTTAAATATTGCATTTTAACGGTATACTTTTGTTAACGGCATTGTTGTTAACGGTACGCTATTCTATTATTTAAATACTTGAGTATTTTCATAAAACATTTTTAAGCATAAGTTTAGCACAAGTTTGGTGTAAGTTCTAAATTTACTAATTTCCTACTCAAAAAACTTGCGCAGCAGCTTAATATAAAATTTAGGATTTATTTTTTGTAAGTTTAACTCTCAAATTATGGTATTTACAAAACATCTTCAGAAAATGCTCAGCCTGATTTAAGCAAGAAAAGTTACGTTTAGTTGAAGCTATCTTAACCTTGGCGTAACTTTAAAATATTTGCGCAGCTCATGCATACCAACGTTTTTTGTTTAGATTTGTGATAAGATTATTTTATAACTTGTGATAAAAATGTTGTATAGTAATAGGTAAAAATGCTGTATAATGCTATGAGTGATTGTTTAGTAAATAGATTAAACTACTTTTCACTAGCTATGAGTGATTGTTTAGTAAATAGATTATACTACTTTTCACTAGCTATGAGTGATTGTTTAGTAAATAGATTATACTACTTTTCACTAGCTATGAGTGATTGTTTAGTAAATAGATTATACTACTTTTCACTAGCTGTGAGTGATTGTTTAGTAAATAGATTATACTACTTTTCACTAGCTATGAGTGATTGTTTAGTAAATAGATTATACTACTTTTCACTAGCTATGAGTGATTGTTTAGTAAATAGATTATACTACTTTTCACTAGCTATGAGTGATTGTTTAGTAAATAGATTATACTACTTTTCACTAGCTATGAGTGATTGTTTAGTAAATAGATTATACTACTTTTCACTAGCTATGAGTGATTGTTTAGTAAATAGATTATACTACTTTTCACTAGCTATGAGTGATTGTTTAGTAAATAGATTATACTACTTTTCACTAGCTATGAGTGATTGTTTAGTAAATAAATTATACTACTTTTCACTAGCTATGAGTGATTGTTTAGTAAATAAATTATACTACTTTTCACTAGCTATGAGTGATTGTTTAGTAAATAGATTATACTACTTTTCACTAGCTATGAGTGATTGTTTAGTAAATAGATTATACTACTTTTCACTAGCTATGAGTGATTGTTTAGTAAATAGATTATACTACTTTTCACTAGCTATGAGTGATTGTTTAGTAAATAGATTATACTACTTTTTGTTAAAGTTCAATAAAAAGTAGTTTTTAAATCTATTATTACTTCCTTAAAGGAAGTAGTTATGATTTAAGTTATTAGAGCAAAAGGAATCCATTAGCACTTTTTTTTTATTCATTTTTTAAACCCTAAAGTTGAAAAAATTACAAACTTTTTTATAATTTTATAAAATTAGTATTGGTACAGTTAAAATCTAGGCATTGGAGTGATACCTTAACAAAATAAACAAATAAAAAGTTAGTGATATAGATATCGACCAAAATAAAAATATGAACAACAACTGACATAAGAGATAACGAATGAATGAGAACACAACGTTTGACGATCAGAATGACAATAGAAAATAAAAAAGTAAAAAAAAAGAATATTTTTAAATATTATGAGACAAAAAAATAATAACTTGAATAATAGTAACAAACATAAAAAGCAACAATAATAAAAATAATAAGCCAAAGACCACAAAAAAAATACTCGTCAACATAAATAATATACAAATGTTCACGTCGATATAAATTTTGCACAAAATTATACAACAGTATAAACAAAACTTAGAAATTCGCGACAATGTAAAAAGTTCACATAAACAGACGACATTGTAAACAATTAGGGATCGCCGGTTACAGTATACTGTAAACTAACTTTATGGTAAACTTTACCGTATATTTGGTATACTGAATGTTAGTATACCATTTAGTATACCTATATGCTTTTATTTATGAAATATTTCCGGAATGACTTGATGATTTAATGATTGTACTTATTTTCTTAATGTATTTAATTGCTACAATTTAATATATTGTTGAATAAATAATTAAAGTGATTTTTAATTTGATTTTTTAATATTTTTTGTTTTAGTTTGTTAAACTGTTATAGTTTTATACCAATAAATTTTTATACCACGCTGTTTGTGTTGCTTTTTACCTTTTTTAAAAAATATTTAAGCTTTTTTTTACATGCTTTTTGTTTATTCTTAGGACTTATGTTATCTGAATGAAATGATAATAGTTACTATAATTATTATTGTTACTATTACCATTTATTATTATTTTTAACTTTAGTATTATTATTCCTATTTTATTATTTTCACTTTAAATAACTGTTTTATGTCCTTGTTAGTTGTTACGTTTTATTAGTCAAATGTTTATAACTAACTTATATGTAATTTAGCTATTGTGTTTATAAAAACAAGTGACTTATTATTTTAATTATTCTTGTTATTATAATTACTATTATAGCTGTTATTGTTGTTGTTTTTGCTATTGTTATTGTGGTTCTAATGTTTATTTCTATAAATATTATTTTTATTATTAAAATTGCTATTCTTATAATTATTACTAATTATATATATATATATATATATATATATATATATATATATATATATATATATATATATATATATATATATATATAAAGATCTATATTTTTGGTGTTTACTTAAGATTAGTAGAATTACTATTTGTAAATATCCATGAAATTATTTATCAGAATATATATGATTGATTGATTGATTACTACTTTTATTATTATTATTGTTATTGTTAATTATTAACAATAACAATAAAATTAACTTAATATTGTTAACAATATTATACATATGTTTACTATTGTATTTAAGTAAAATAATTAAGATGGTTGATCAAATTTACCAGCATGTCTCTTTTTTTGAAAAAGGTTCAACAAGAAAAATTTATTGCAAATATTTTGATAAACAAATTACAACACGCTCAACTTTCAGATGGATGCAGCATATAAGGGGATGTAAAAAAGCATCAATGTTAAATTGTGCTTCAAAAAAATAAAAAGAGAACTTCAAATTGTTTTAGTTGAAACAAAAAGCAATCAAAATATGGCCTCACAAATCTCTGAAGATTCAGTTTCTAGGCAATCTTCTAAAAGAACTATGCTAAATACATACTTTGACACTATAAACAAAGATGACATTGAAAAGATTGATAAATCATATGCAAGAGTGTTTTTCCATACAGGAGTACCTTTTTGCATTAGATGATTCTTCTGCTTGGAAGCAACATCATGCAAATCTTAGGCCTGCATACAAGCCTCCATCTAGTAAATGCATTAGTGGGCGTCTTTATAAGAATGCAATAAAGTTACAAGCATTGTAACTGATAATGTATCAAACATGAGAGCTGCATGGGATATTATTGACAAAAAATTTCCAAAAATATTTTGTAATGGTTGTGCAGCCCATACAATCAATCTTTTAGTAAAAGATATTTGCCTTCTGCTTGAATTTGTGGATGTTTTAGAAAATTATGGAAAACTGACAGCTTTTGTTAAGCAAAGAACATCTCTTGTTGATCAATTTCGTACAATTCAAAATCGTGTTAAACAAGAAAATAATTTAAAAAAAATGCAAGCATTATCATATGCAGTTCTAACATAGTGGTATAGCCATCATAATCAGTTGCTCGTAATCTTGAAAACAAGTTAGTCCAATTGAATTTAGTCAACTCAGGTGCCTTTACCCGTATATCTTTATCCACAAAAAAGTTAGAGTATATAAATATTATACAAGACAATTTTTTTTGGGAAGATTGTCAACGTTTTATTAATGTTATGAAACAATTATCAAAACTAATAGGTAAACTGGAATCAGATACTTGTTTACTTTCTGAAGTTTATTTAGGATTTGTTAATTTAATGCAATAATGGAGTGAAGACTCAGTATTGAAAGCTCTTGTTTTACACCGATGGGAATTTGTGCATACACCATCCATGGGGTTTGCATACTTTCTTTATCCACGAAATTATGGTGGTAAAAATATGTTTACTGAGCCTACTCCATCCAGTAAAAGTGATCTTGTTATAGTCCTTGAGTTACTTCCAAAGTACATTGTTGAAACAAGAGGATTTTGCAATTGTCAAACTTCAAAAAATGAGATAAGATTTTTCCTGAGACTATGCGCAAATCCAACTCAAGATTTTGCAGCTCAAGTTAAATTAATGAATCCTGATATCTGGTGGAGTGTTGAGGGTGCAAGTAAATTTCCAAATTTAGCTAAAGTTGCATGAATAGTCTTTACCATTCCAACTTCTCAAGCTGCAAGTAAACGAATATGGAGTTTGTATGATTTTATACATTCAAAGCGTAGAACCCGACTTGCAAAAGATGAAGCAATCGGCTTAGTTCTTATGTATACAAATGCCACACTCCATGAAAAAGAAGCAAATATTGCTGATATAATGATTGGTAATACTAGTAATCATTATGAGATTGATGAAGATGATGTTGCTGTTGATTTTAATCTAGAGACTTCAGTTGATACAAATGATATCATTTCAGTTGATGAATTAAAAACTATTTTTAATTACTTATATTAACTTTATAAAATTCTTTAAATTACATTATAGAAAAACATTTTTGTAATTTTTTGAAAAAGATTAATACAAATGTTTCTGTTAACTTTAGTATTTTTTTACTTTTGTTTCAATTTGATTGTTTGAAATTTCAATTTTTGTGTTTGTTTTACTATTTTATTTAAAATTATTTGAAAACACTAGAATTTACTTTTAAAATTTAAATTATGCAAAAAACAAACATGTGTGCTTTAAAAATGAAGAAGCAAGATAAGAATCCATTGTCAAGTGGTTGCTGATTTTGATCAAACTTTTTTGTTTCATTTTTTTCATTTATTTAGTGAGAATGTGGAGCAAAATTTTATAATTATCAATTTCATGGGATTATCCGCCTCATCAAAAATTTGCAATTATCAAACTTCAAATGAAAAAGGAAATTGAAGGGGGAGGGGGAGGGGGTTAATAGAACAGTCAGGATGTGAATATTTTATATTGGTATATATAAAAAGTTTGTCGAAGTTTCAAAAACTTTGAAACTTCGACTTGTTTTTATTTTAACTTTTAAAGCAGATAAATATAAAATACAACAAAAAAAAAAAGTTTTTTAAACCCTATGCTAGTTTGATTATTTTGCTGGGTTCGTCAGCTATTTTTATCCAGATATAAAAGTCTTGTTTTAATTTAGAGTGATGCCGAAATCTATTTTTTAATTAGTTTGCAATGAGTCGATGTACCACAGTGAAATGAGCATTAACATTTTACAACAAATTTTTTATTTAATGCAAGCATACAGTCGGTTTCTAAAACCGCTGTCGAGTTGATTTTGGCCGAAAGCTAAAGTAAAATTGTAAGAAAACTGACTTTAAAGAGAAACACACTACCCTTGATATACAAATTTATATAAATGATCAAAACTGTATTAAATCTGCTGAAACTATGAGTGTGTAAAATTATTTTAAATTAATTTATGGCCGATATAAAAAGTAAGTATTGTTTTAAGTATACAACGACAGGGAAATATCGTTGCATTTATATACAAAGATTTTTGTCATATTGTGTCCGCTTCCGTTGTCATCACATATCAGAAAATAACCAGGGTCACCGGCATACAAATGCGAATGACTTTTTGATGAAGACAACCATACCAATTGTCATTCAAAAAGCGTTTATTATATAAGTTTCTTATATAAAATATGTAACTTATATTTTATATTATACTAATACGCATAAATAAAAACAAAGACATTTAATAAAAAAACAAACACATATTTTTAATGTAAACTTTTTTATAAACTTGTTATACAGTTTTGCCAAAAAAAAAGTTTTGTTTACGGTATACTTTACGGTATACTATACGGTAAACTGTAAACTAAATTTTTAGTATACGTAAACTAGCGATCCCTATAAACAATACACAAAAATTCACGATGATATTAGCAATCCAAATAACATACATGAATAAAGTTTAAAAAATCTTATTTTTGTTTTCTTTTAATAACTTATTAAACTTTTTTATTTTCGAATTTGTCGCGAACGTTTTTATTCTTTTAACTTTTTTTTTTTTTTAAATGGTTGCTGAGCCTGCGCTGGAATTGTGTAACAACGCACACGATTGAAAATTGGAATTAAATTAAACTCTGTAGTATCCATAACATTTATTCATTTTTTGAATGCGTGTTTAATCATTCTTATATGCGCATTTATTCATTCTTTTTTATCTTCCATCCATAGGGATGGAAGAGAAAAGAGCAGTGCCAATGCTAAGTGACTTTTTACATTCGGTGAAAACCATCATCGAATTTAAAGTCTTCGTCTTAATTATTTTTAACCTCATTTACCAGGAAACAAGAACAATTTGTTTTGAAGAACTGAAAACGAGGTTAAAAATACTTAGGACGAAGACTTTTTAAATATTTTTTTCTAAATATTCATTTACCTAGATATAAATTTAATTATTTATAATTATTACATAAATCCAGCGCTGGCTCGTCAATCATTTTTTAAATAAATAAAAGTGGCAACAATCTATTTTATATTTTTAATATATCTATATAAAAACATAAAAGCCTATTTATTGTTTATATAAAATTATATTAGTGATTTTATCGGTGGTTGACTAGCATATAAACGCGCATATAGAGTAAAACCCGGTCAAAACGAACACTTGTCAATAAAAATTAAATAACTTTTTTATTTTTTATTTTATTTTTTTTTATTTATTTTTTATTAAATAGGTAATTAAAAACTGCATAAGATAATATAAGTATATGTTAAAAAAATAATAACAAAATTATCAAAAATATTAAATGTTATGAAAAAAAAGTTGTTCGGTTTTAGGTGACATTCTGATAAAACCGCGCACTTGAGAAAACTTGAGAATTTTTAAAATTTTAACATTTTTATTATTATATTTTTTATCACAACTTATTTTTAGGAAACTATATTAAAGTTTTTACACTTTCTTTAAAACAAGAAAATTTAGTTCCAACAACATATTTCTTTGGTAAACGTGTTTCTTTGCACAACAACTCCCGACACATCGAATTCTCGCATTGCAACATTTCTGTGTGCAACTATACTTTACACTTTTTACATTTTGCAACTTTTAATCGTTTGGGCTGCTGGTACTTGTTCTTCATTACTTTTTGCTGAGGTTGCTCAGCATTGTTATGCTCAGGCACTTGAGTACTTGGCGTAGGGACCCTACGCTTTGTGTTAAGTTTAGCAACAAACACGGCTTTCTTTATTGCTTTTTCTTCATCTTTTTGTTTGAGGAACTCGATTACATTTTCTTCAATTATACATTTTCAGCCAACTTTGACATGTTGCACTGCTTTGATTTCTTAACATGCAATTGATTTCCGGCGATTGCATGCAAACGTGTAAAACATTTACCACTCTCGTTCAGCAGAGTGAACAACAATAGAAAATTTTATTTATCTGAATTTTTTCATTTTGAGTCTTTGTAATACTTTGTAAGAATTTCTTTCCGTGCTTGTTTGGCATGATAATAGACACTTCTATCCAATGGTTGTAGAATATGTGAAGAATGCTCTGGTAGACAAATCAAGATTATATTGTGTTATTTGCACAGCAATACCGCTTCCAAAGTTATGTGAGTTGTATTGCATCTAATATTAAAATATGAATACCACTTGCTCATTTTCGGGTATAAATACTTCTTTCAGCCATTGAATTTTTTTTTTTTTTTTTTTTTTCAATTTTTATTTTAGGTGCCCCAAGAAGTCCTAACGGTCTTGTCACAGAGCACCGCGGAAGTGCATTTAACCAGGAAGTTCACGCCTCCTTCCTTACCGTGACGCGAAAATTTGTCCAGAGCTCGTTTCGAACCTGGATCTCCTGCTTATAAAGCAAGCGCTCTAACCACTGCGCCACGGCCGCACTAAATAATAAATATACGTATATAAATAAACGTATATAAATAATACGTAAATAAATAAACGTATCGTGTTCCATCCAACCTGATTTTGAAATTGAATACTTGGTGACAACTGGACCACCTCTAGCCCAGTTAGAAAGAAAGTTTCTTTTGGATTTGTATATCACAAATGGTTGTGCAAAATGGCCATCAGCGTTGCAGCAATTGTTCACAGTATAATGAATTTTTTCATTGTTGCTACCAAGTTTAAATGTACATTCTGTCCCTTTTTGAAATACTACGGTTACTTTGCCTTAATCACCCGAAAAATCTGTTTGATCACAATTCCAAATAAGAGACCCATACAAGTCTGTTGGCATTGCTTGGCGACGCATTCAAAATAACGATCAATTATTTCTATTGTACAAGAAGTGGCTCTTTTAGATGCTAAGTTATCCGTTTTTCTTGTTAAAATTTCTTTTGACCATCTTTTCATAAAGGCATAAAACCAGACTTTACCAGGTTTGTCATTTTTGAATAAGTGCAATTGATCTTCGCGTTTAAGGTAGCATACAAATTTTAGAATTTCATTTCGGGTTAAACCATAAACCCAGTCACCAAGTAATTGGAACACATGCACCATCAATCTTTCTGATTCATTTGAGAGTATGTTGTTGTAACTAAGCCATGGAATTCTTTGTTGTTGTTATTTTTAAAATCTTTGAGTGTTGAGACTGGAACACCATGTTTAAATTGCAGTGATGCTTTATTTTCTTTCATATCAGTTAATACGGCTAGTATATTGTTTTCCTTGTATCTTTTTGTTTTTTTAGTTGACAAGTGAGTGAGTTAAATTTAATTGAGTGAGTGATGATTATATTGAGAAATAATATAATAATTAGTTTTTAATAAGTTAATTAGATAAAGATAGGCGCTTATTTTTTATTTATCATATCCGTTAATTTTTATTTGGTAATTTCGATCAGTGCACGGAATGATGTGGTGTGCGGTTTGACTCGGTTTTACTCTAAGAATGAATAAACACGCATATAAGAATGAATAAATGCGCATATAAGAATGAATAAATGCTAGAAATATATATTTGTATTTTCTTTTAATCACCCAGTAATAAAATTACAGGTAAAGTAACTTATATTATTACAGTTTATTGTTAAATTACGACAAGAGAGCACGGCTCTCCCAATCATTAGCCTTTAATGCTACTAACTAGACGGTTAGTTCTATTTTAGGAATATTCACCTCCATCAAAGTTTTAAATGTTTCTCTTTGTTCTTTTAAATTCCATAACTGGAACGATTCTTTTAATATTGCTATAATCTCAGCTTGCAGTTCTTCTTGAGGTAGTGTAAATTTAATTTTTTTTTCTTCTATCATCTATTGAAAGAAGTTTAAACCAAGAGTTTTACATATAGAAATCACTTAATTTGTAAATGATTTTTTTTTTGTGTTGACTGTAATTGATTAATTATCAGTGAGTAACAAGTTTGATTTTTCATCAGCCTGATAAATAGATTAGTTTTATTTCGAATTAGAATAGTTGAAATATCCTCTATTTTAAAAAAAGAATGCAGGTAATTTTTACTATATTTTGAGATACCAAAAATTATTTTAAAACTGCTCTTCCAACGGCGTCTATGTTTCGAAGGAAACTGATATCAAAGTTGCATAGTTCAAGGCCATATATATGCTTTGGCACTGCTAAAGTGTTGTATAAATGAACTATTGTTGACGGCTGGCAATAACGAATACCACTGTCAATTAGAGCTATTGCAACCGATTGAAACTGAGTTATATGTTCATTTAGATAGTTTTTATGAAGTGTTGCAATTTTCTTGTTGTTTTTACCATTATCCCATTGGAAACCCAGATGTTTTAATTTATTTTGGAGACATATATAGCTTCCGTTAATTTGAACAACGTTGTTCGGAATCGAACTTTTACCAGAGATCAGAAATTCCGTTTTTTCAGTGTTTAGCTTAATAACGTTTGATATTCCATATGTTTGAAACCTGTCAATCAGTTCTTGCAGACCAGAGATTGTTGAACTTAGCAAAATTACATCATCTGCGTATGCAATGACATATAGACACCATTTATTGCTGAACCTACTTTACATTCTGAGACGATTTCATTTAGGATATTTTCAGTATAAATGCAATATAAATGTGGCGATAGAATAGACCCTTGAAGCACCCCTTGTGACAGACTGAATTGATTTGAGGTAATTCCCTGATAGGATACGTTAGCAGTACCAGAGAAATATATAGCGATGAGATTGTGTGTACTACAGATAAAGGTAATTTTTTTTGGAAGTAGAGCTTCTCAAACAGCAAATCCCAGTTGCAAGTATCAAACGCTTTATTTTCATCTAAACTGCATATATATAGTCTGGCGTGCTATAGTTACTATAGTGCTTAATGGTTTCGCTCAATAAAAATTCTGCGTGGAGTGTAGAACTGTTTTTTTTAAAACCAAACTGATGGGAGTGGCTATCTATTATATTAAGACATAAATGCAAGATTAGATATTCTAGAAGTTTTGTAAAGATATATAAAATGCGAATTTCACGGTAATTATCCGGATTATTTGGAGATTTTTTATATGACTTAACAATAACAAATTGGAATAATTGTTGAAGTTGATAAATATTTTGGAACCTTTTCATACGATAGAATGCTATTATAAAAATTAGCGAGCCACTAAAAAAGATTGTTAATTTGAGAGTGTTTAAGGTGTTCAGCACTTACCCCACAGCTATCTGGGGACATATTACTATTTAGTTGTGATATTCAGTTTATAATATCAGCTGCTGTAATAACTAGTGAATTAGGCTCGTTACTTAAAGGTGAATTTGATGAGAATTTTGGTCATTATTTGTAATAAGCGGCGCATTAAGTATAGATTGAAAATGTTTTCTTAACTCTTTAACGATATCTTTTATGTTTTGCAATTTATTAATTGTAAAACGAGTTGTTGCTTTAGTTTTGATTTTACAAATGATATCCCAGAACCTCTGAGGACTTGTAGTTCGTAGATTTTCAATATTTTTTTTCCTGGATCTTTTTGTTATGGGCTGCTTTAACCGCTTTTCGAAAGTTTTTACGTGCAAGGATGTATTTTTTGTATGCCATGCATTCGGGTGACTTATTATATAAAGATTTTTGCCATTGTTTAAAGTTAAATGAAAGATTTTCTTTGCATTTTTTAAGTTCTGTTGCCCACCACGGTTTTGAATACTTACCGGTTTCGCGTTTTCCAAAGCACTGCTTAACTGCTAATAAAGCAGCATTTTTGATCTTTTTGCATGTTTCTATTAACTCTAGTTCAATTCTTTCCTCATTGAAGGTGTAGTTATTGAAAGCTGTAGAGAGATTATGGTTATATATTTCGATGAAGTTTTTGTTACTCCATGCATATTTTGGAATATGAATATATTTTTGTATTATGCTATTTATTACAGTTGACAGATTAGTATGTGTAACGACGATACTTGTAGCGATTGGTAAAGGATCGCTAAAATTAAAAGGCGAAGAAGGAATAACTTTGGTATTTATAAAAGATAAGGATGACTCTTTTAGAGCAGCGACGTGATCGATATACGATGAGTTAGGGAGAGTTTTATTCTTGTATATGTTATTCTGGTATATGATAGATGTATGTTGGACCAGCGCCACTAGTGATATCGATAAATGAGTGCTTATTTGATTTAATAAAATTAGTTAGGTGATTAGAGAATTTGTTGTGTGTTTTATTATTGCGATTCTCAAAATCGTAAACTGTCTCGGGATATGACTGAAAATCTCCTGCAATAATAACTTCACTTACAACTTCGCAGTTTTTTATGACTGACGTAATAAGGTTTAATTGTTGTCAGTACTTTGAGAGAGATTCCTAGTTATTTCGATACGAGGTAAGATAGATACCGATAAACACTAGATTTTGACAATTTTGTTTACCTTTGATAGCGAGAATATTATTATCTTCATAAACTATGTGTGGAGACAGGAGAGCATCTTTTTTAAAAATGAATGCGTTTCCTCCAAATGGTCTTCCATATACCTTTTTTTCTGCCGCATGAAAAATTGCTTTGTGTGTCGGCATTGCTATGTTTTTTAGCAAAAAGAGTTCAGTATTCAAAAGCCAATGTTCCGATAAAAAGATAATATCAAATGATTTGACCTGTTCGGAAATATAAATTGAGTTTGATTTAAAACTTCGGCAATTATACACACAAAAAGTAATATTTTCAAAGGTTTTACTTACTGTGTTTCCTTCCATTTTGAATTTAAATTATATCCGAGTTGAGTAAGAATGTTGCCGTACATAGGAAGGTTGTTCTTGAAATGTAGAAAATAATTTTGAGGTGGTTGTACAAAGTGTAGCGTATTAACTGCACTCTGCTGTGATGTTTTGATTTTTGAGATATTACGATGAAGCCTGAATGGTTAAACAATAATATTATTGTCCCAAACATCAGGGTGTAGGGCCATGTCTCTATCAGTACTTTTTATATTCACTTTGAATGATCGATTGTTTTTATTTTCACGGTTAAGCTTTACATCAATTGGTTCGATACCTGTTTCATTTTTAATGTGGTTAGACAGATCTTCTTCCGATATTGTGTTACAAACCCCTCCTACAAAAATATAAAATTCTCGCACCTACGTTCACCTGCAATGGAGTTTCTGTTTAATGCAATTTTATTTCCAAAAATTGGCTTTATTTTAGGTATTTCAGTTAGGGCTTTACTTACTGCATTGTTTTTTTATTTAACTACCGTAAAGGCACGATCATTTTTTTTCCAGTCCCCTTTTTTTTCAATAATTGGGGGTTGGAGTTGGACCTTTTTAGCAGAGGTGACTCTATTTTGGTTTCTGTTTTCGTATGTTTTTAAACTAGACTCCATAATGGTAGTCTTATCATGAAGGAAACGTAAAGGTATATCATTTATAGTATTTTCAATATTTGCGGAATGATTTTCAATTGAACCAGAAACAAAAGATATTCTAGTATTAAGCGGTTTTTGAGATGATAAATTACTGCAGCTGTTAGAAATCAGCGTGTTTTGATTTTTTTCGATTTTTTTGCACGATTGCCGTATTTCATCAAAATTGACTTGTAATAAGTGTAATTCGTCTCTGATTTTTTTGTTTTCTAATTTGATTGTTTTCACGCACTCGACGAGCTCTTTTAAGGTCGACATATCAAAACTTTTTAAGATCTCGGTGAAAAGAGTTGCTCTTAGATTAAAAATATCAGCTTCTTTTAATTGTAAAAGACCTTGGATGATAACATCTTTCGGATGAGAGCATATTTCTACGATACTATTTAAGTAATATTCACATATATTTTTCGAATTCAAATTTGAGAATATCTCGCTAATTTCTCTTGGAGCCAACTTTTCATTTTATTATAACTTTTTTTTCTTTGTTTTTACTCAGTTAAATAACACGTCCGTTTACCATAAGAACCGTGCAGCAAAAAGAGCATATTTGAATGAATAAACATATAAAAATGAAAAGATGTGCATATAAAAATGAATAACCCTGTAATATTGGGAATATTAGAAACATTAACATAATGTTTGTTTGTGTGTGCCTTCAGACAAATATGCTGTAAG
Organism: Hydra vulgaris; assembly: GCF_038396675.1. NCBI lineage: Eukaryota > Metazoa > Cnidaria > Hydrozoa > Anthoathecata > Hydridae > Hydra > Hydra vulgaris. Next base: position 43,106,518 of record NC_088927.1, on the reverse strand, counting down.
GTGTTGCAACTAAAACTTTTAGTCTGAATGGAAAAAAAATTCCCAATATGAAGTTCAATTGAATAGTTTTTTGTTCAGTAAAGTATATTCATAATGTATCTGGGAAACATATAAATGTATAATAATACATTTATGGGTAAATATATATAATACATACATAATAATATACACAAGTTGTCATGACCCGTAAAATACGGGTCTTGGTAAATTACCTTTTCTATACTTATTCCTTACTTCAATATGTTTTAGTGAGCGGTTGAAAAATAACTGTGTACATATATAAAAACTATACATTGAACTATTCATTGAACTAACAGTTCTATTGAACTAACAGTTCTATTTGTGTTAATAAGTAAAAATGCAAGTTGCTATCAATTATTAAATATGGCAGTAACCATTAGCGAAATTCGAACAATGTTAAAGGAAATGTTTGCGTAGTACAAAAGAGATAAAGTATTACTAATAAAACAATAAGGAGAAAATATCCTTAAACTTATCAGTGCGAACGCAAAAATAACGAGAGACCGACAACAAAAAGCTGAAACAAACATTAATGACAGCATGGAAAAAATTAAACGATTGGAAAAGGATATATTTAATATAAAGGAAAGTTTAAATTTTCACACGGAACTCATTGAGAAAAAGGTCAAAAATAATATTGAATCTATTGAAAAAAAAAGATTTTGTAAAACCGAAGCACATAAAAACTATGAGTTTATTGACTTTAAAAAATAACTTAGAGAAATTGAGGATCGGTCACGAAGAAATAACCTTAGGATTAATGGCATCAAAGAAAATGAAAATGAAATATGGTCTGAAAGTTAAATAAAAGTGAATAAACTTTTTGAGGAGACTCTAGGGGTGGAAAATGTGAGAATTGAACGAGCGCATCGTAGTGGACGCCGAGATGCAAAAACACCAAGCTCAATTATTATTAAGCTGTTAGACTACAAAGATAAGGTAGAAATTTTAAAAAATTCTTCTAAATTAAAGGGTGAAAATATCTACATAAACGAAGATTTTTGCTTTGAAACGAACTTAATAAGAAAAGATCTTAGAGAAAAAATGAAAATTGAGCAGCAGCTGGGAAAATTTGCATACATATCGTATAATAAGCTGATTGTACGCGAGTGGGTGTCTAAGAAAACGAAAGAAATCCCGAATCTGTGTCAGTAAGAGTTAGGGTTTATAACTTTTCTTTTAAATATTGTGAACTATTTTATTAACTTTTTTGCGTTTAAATATGGATGCATTACTTTAAATGGAGGAAAACTTTATAATTAAATTTCTAGATGAAAATGTCGTACTCATTGACGTCGATGACTCTAATAACTTTAATCAAAAAACACTTGAAAGCCAATACTATACAGTTATTGAATCTTCTCAATATTATCAAAAAAATAAAAATAGTTTTTCAATTTTAAACATTAATATTCGAATAATATTAAATAAAAATTTTGAAAATCTTAGGTTTTTGTTGGATGAATTAAAACACGATTTTAAAATTATTTTTCTAACGGAAACTTGGTGTAAGCGTGGTGAAACAAATGCTCAATTTTAACTAATTAATTACTCATCAGTTAACCAACCACATGATTTTGGTGTTGGTGGGGGAGTATGTATTTTTGTTCACAACTCAATTAATTATAATTAACGTCACAATCTCTGTGTAAATGAAAAAGATTGTGAGTCATTATTCATTGATATAATAAATAAAACCACAAAAAAATAATTAAAAATACCACTATAAACCTCAATCTACTTGCTTAAAAAAATTTAAAACTCATCCTAAAACCATTTTTAACAAATATAAATTAAACCCGAAGTCATGCCTACTTAGTTGGAGATTTTAACATAGACCTAACAAACCATGCTTCCAATAATAATATTAACAACTTTATAAATACTCTTCTTCAAAATAATTTAATTCCGACAATAAACAAGCCAACGAGAGTGGCTAACAACTCTTCTACACTTCTAGATGATATACAAACTAATAGCCATCTTAATAACCGTCTTTACACAGGCATAATCAAAACTGACTTATTAGATCATTTCACAACATTCCTAGTTACTAACAATATATTATTTAACAGTATTCCTTCTCAATCCATTATATATAGGCGACAAATCAATGAAAACTTGGTAAAAAAATTTCAAAACCTTTTTAAAGACAAAGTTGATTGGAATTTGGTATTGCAGTCACATGACGTTAACAACGCATATGATCTATTTTTAAATCAATTCTGTAAGCAATATGATCAAGCATTTCCTGAAAAAAAAATTATTGTAAAAACCAAAACTGTTTTAATTCCATGGGGATGTCTAACGGGTTACTAAAATCTTCAAAAAGAAAACAAAAGTTATATGATAAGTACTTGAAAAAAAAACTTATAAAAACAAAATGACGAATGAAAATTATAAAAATATATTTGAAAAAACAAAAAGAAACTCAAAAAAGCTTTATTATGCAAAGCTATTAAGAAAAGCCTCCGGAAACACTAAAAAAACATGGAATGTTATTATAGAAATAATAAGAAAAAATAATTATGCAAGAAACATTCTGCCAATAAAAATAACAATTGATAAAAACACAATTTATGATAAATCAGTTATTGCTGAAAAACTAAACAGCTTCTTTACTTATGCTGGTCCGAATTTGGCATTTAAAATTCCTATGAATTCAACACCATTTGAATCTTATTTAAAAAATTACGATAAAGTTATAGATGAACCTAATTTGAAAACAATTGAATTGCAAACCGCCTTTTTTTACCTTAAAACTAACGAAAGTGCTAAATTTGATAAAATTAACGTTAATGCTCTAAGATCAGTATATAATATAATAGAACCCTCGTTATTTCACATATTTAATCTTTCATTTAAAACAAGTATTGCCCCTGAAAAGCTAAAAATTGCACGAATCACGCCGACATGTAAGTCCGGAGATGACTCCAATATCTCTAATTATAGGACTATATCTATTTTACCTTGTTTTTCAAAATCACTTGAGAGAATAATGTACAATAGGCTTTTTAATCACTTATCAGAAAACGACATGCTGTATTCAAAACAATTTGGTTTCAAAAAAAAAACTCAACGGAGCATGCAGTGATTGAACTAGTCAATCAAATATCAAGTGCATTCAGTAGTAACTACTTTACCTTAGGAGTTTTCATTGATTTGTTAAAAGCTTTCGATATCGTTAATCATAATATACTAATAAAAAAACTTGAATATTATGGTGTAAAAAAATTTCAATTTACTTTGGTTCAAAAGTTGTTTGACCGAAAGAAAACAATTTATAGATTATGAACAAAAACAAACATTTCCGACTGCTATAATTTGTGGGGTTCCCCAGGACTCTATTTTAGGACCACAGTGGTTCCTAGTGTATATTAATGATTTAAATTTAGCTAGTGACCTATTAAATTGCATTATTTTTGCAAATAAATCCAATCTTTTTTATTTCCACAGTGATATTATTATACTATTTGAAACAACAAACAATTACTAAAAGTTAATGAGTGGTTTGAAAGTAATAAACTTTCTCTGTGTGGATAAATGTGGATAAAACCAAATTTATTTCAATAACACTAACATTAAAAGAGGAAACTCAGTAAACTTTCTTGGCGTAATCTTAGATGAACATTTACGTTAGAGTTTACATATAAAAAGTATTGAAAATAAAATATCAAAAATTTAGCAATGATATATAGGACCAAACCATTTTTAAACAGTAGTTCTTTAAAAAGTTTATTTTTCTCTTTTATTCATTGTTATTAAATTTATTGCAATATTGCATGGGCAACTACAAACCATACAAAATTAAAAAAGTTGTACTATAAAAAAAAACTAAATATGAAATTAGTTTTGAATTGTATTTTGGGACAACTTTGTTGTCCCAAAATACAATTCAAAACTAACTTCATATTTAGTTCTTTATAGTGGACCTTACTTGTTGAAAATGTTTCCCAAAATTGTAAATACACATAAAACTAGGATAGAGCAGTTTGAAAATGAATCAAAACAGGCATTCTTACTTATGGATTTTAATATATCCGATTTTAAATGTTTTTTTTTAATTAAAAATTTAAAATACAAAAAATAAATAATACAAAAATTGTCACTGAGTGTATCAACATGTTTTTTTATTACCTTATATATGGTATTACTTCTATCGCGTTTGCTTATTTATTTACGTTATTTCTATGAAGTAGACTAATTTATTTATGTTATTTCTATGGTTTATATTAATTTATTTACTTTTTATTTTTAACTCTTAGTTTAAATTTTTAAGTTTTAAGCAAATGATAATATCTTATTTATTTTTTCTTATTCACTTGATCTTACTCTTTCGTTAAATTTTTATTCTTTAAATTTTTCTTTAAAAGACAACGAATTGCTAACTATTTCACTTTTATATTTTAATTTTTTTTTTATAAATAGTTTGTCAACTATAGATATTCAAATATTATGGTTTTTGTAAATGCGTGAGAATAGGGCTCCTGATAAGGCTAAATTAGTCTTCTTCTTGCCCCGCCACATTAAAACCTTACACTCTCTCATGACATACGCGCCACAAATTTCTAACGGTGTATTCATGTTTTTGGAAATCTTAAAAAGCTTTTAATAAATACTTTCCCTTTTGTTTGTTATAGTACTTAATATCTTTATATGTGTTAAGCACATAACATCTATAGACCTTTAAAAAAGCTTTACTTTGTATTCTAGAAAATTGGAAAAGACATAAAAAAAATTAGGTGTGAAAACGAGAGGATTTAAACCCACACGAAGCACTTCAGCCACTTTGGCATGCTATAATATTATCTTTTAACACTGTTTAATAAACAAAAGACTTATTAAACTTTAAAAACGACATATAAATGCTTAATAAGAATGCATATAATTCAAAATTAAACAAATATTGCCGCAATAAAATTTTCAAGTAAAAGTAAATCTGTAACATTTGATATACCGTCATACTTGGGCTACTTGGACCCGAATTTGATACGTGTTTGATGTTTGTGGTTTTCTCTCATATTTATGTCAATGTAAAAAAACTTGTTGTTGCTAATTCATGAAACTTATTAATTAGTAATGATGATTGTAGATAAAAAAATATTTGGGTAGACTTCGGTTACCGTTTTTTTGGGAGATGTAAAAAGCCCTACCCCTTTTGAGGTATTCGGCAAGTCTCTCGGATAGCTGATGATGTCTTCTAATAAAGGCTTTTACCCATTCAACACCTGTGAGATTTTCATTGAAACATTGAAGATCACTCCCTAATCGATCTAGACAGGATTTCACAATAATTTGAAGATCAAATGACGTCAGTGGGTAGCCAAAAGTTGAAACTTCATTCAAGTGATCACAAAATGATAGTTCATCTTCAGGCGTGAAGACAGCTGGATGCCTTGCATGTTTTTTTGTGATAGTAAGGCTTTAATTTTTATTTTTATTTATCAAAATAATAAAAATTAAAGGTTCAGTTGCTACATTTTGTAGCAACTGATACTTCTTTCAGGAAATGTTGTTAAATAAGTTTTAACTTTTTTGGTTATGTCTAGATAGACAAAAGTTTTACACTAAATTTTTACCATTATTGTAGTTTCTTTTAAACAAAATTTTTTGATTAATTCTTTCAAAAAAAATTAACCTTTTTTTTTAAATGTTACTTGATTTGAGTAAGTGTATAATTAACTTATTTCCTTTATACCAAATAACTCTAAAAAAAAAAACAAAGAAATAAACATTTTATTTTTTTGGGTTCAAGTAACCTCAGTTAGCTCAATTAGCCCCGCCTGACGGTAATTTTTAAATTTACATAATTTGAAGTTTACATCAGATATAAGCATAGATTTTTGTTCACACAGATAAAATACAAATAATGAGCGATTGTGGTTTCAAATGCCGAATAGCTTTATAACTTTAAAGATATTTTTATTTACACACTTATTAGCAAATTAACAAAACATAACAATTTTTATTAGTTTCCAACTATATGTGTATATTGATCTAACATGTAATCTGATTAATTTAAAAAAAGTAATCGAATTAAAAAAGGAAAAAATACACCGCAGGAATTCAATTTTTTTATACATAATGAAACAAAATACATAGAGAAAAGTTAATTTTACAAAAAAAAATTTAACTAAATTTGCATTATCAATTATTACCAATTGGCAGATTAACCAACTACAAAAAACTAATTATTGATGCAGCGTATTTTTTTTCCCATCACTCTCCTCATTCGTTACTTTATACAGAATCAACACACTATACAAAAATGAAGAAAAAAGAAAGGTGGCGGAGTGTGTGTGTGGGGGGGGGGGTGGATGGGGGTGGAGGGAGCGGGGAGCTTTTGCCCTAAATTTAAGTTCACACCTTAAGTGCGTTATAAGATATGGGCCCTCTGTTTAATCTGCAATAAGCTGAAAAAGCATTGTTAGATGTCTTAATTTAAGAAAAAAAAAATTAAGACATGATAAAAGTAGCTGTTGATGCTTTTCTAGAGCATCGTTAAGAATAGTCAAAATCTGTAAGAAAAGACATTTATTGCAAAGACAATTACCTATTACACGATATAAAAATAATATAGCAGCTATCGGTGCAAACAAACTTTGCAATTTGATCAGAAAATAAAATTATTCTTACATTGATTGCGATAAACTAATTTCTTTTTAAACTATTAGCTAATGATCAACATAGCAAACTTTAAACAAATAAAACTTACTAAGTTTAAACCATATTTTACCAGTAGACAAAGTAAATATATGATAGTTGGTAGAGCACCGAAGTTTAACTAAAGAAATAAAGTAGCAACTAAATTTGCAATGCGATGCGTATTTTACCTAGTTGTCGCAGAGCCTGATTTCTTTCATTTCGATTACTATTTATTTCAGCTCGGATAGGTTCCTCTCTTTCATTTCGACGACGATTTATCTCAGCTCGCCTAACCTGGTTTCTTTCATTTTGAGAAAGTCTAATAATTTCACTTCTTAAATTATCAGACATAATTAAGCATCAAATAAGTAAAAACAATAATTAAAATAATAAAAGTTGAACTTTAGTTTTTAGATTGAACTTTGAGTTTTCTTACTTAAACTTATCCAAAATTCAGTGTAAGCAAATAAAACATAGCATAATATAATAATCTAATTCTATTCTACCTCTACTATTAGTTATATTTAAATTAAATGTTTTAAAATAATTTAACAATGTAAAGATAACATATTTCTATCAAAAACTTCAACTAAAGTTGTAAAAAAATTGATATAACCTTTTTAACTGAGTAATGTAATATTTAAGGTAGTTCTTATTTATTATTGACAAAATATTACAAGTATTTAAATAAAAAAACAAAAAGTAATTAAAAATGTTATTAATTTTTTACAGATAAATACTCATAAATAAAGCAAATTAAAAAAATTATAATACCTCTCTGCTCAGCAAGCACTGCTAGCATTGAACGGTGAAATGTAATTGTCCATCTTAAAATCCCTTTCATTACTTTAAAATGTATTTAGTGCAAAAATTGCAATAAGTAAATACAAAACTAATAAATGAAAACCTCTAATTTTATGAAGAGTTTGACCTTTGAAAAGAGCATCGTCTTCTAGAGTCATCATCGTCTGCTAATTTTTGCAAATAAAAATTACAGATTGATATACTTTAAACAAAATTGACTAAGGACTTCAATTGTGTAATTATTAAATGTGTGAATTAAATAAATTACCTGACTTTTAATGTTACCATACTAATTTAAAAATAACAACAGGTTTATCCTTTACTATAAAAGTTATCAAATTAAAATCTTTCCGACCTTATTACTAATTAAGCTGATGAATAAAAGTTTTTTATCTTAATACTGATTAAGCAGATATTAATATATTATAAAGATTAAGAAGATAATAGATTACCTCATCACTTGACCAAAATTATAAAGAGAAATATTAAAAGGCCAAGCCTGCTAAACCTTCTTTAAAAAATTCAGTATGAACGCGCTTGAATGAGTAACAGCAACAGCAGCATTAAGTTTAGCAATAATATATAGGGGTTCTATCTCTAATCGTAGTCATTTAAATTAGATGTTTTAAAATAATAGCAATGTGTAAAGTATGTCGTAATATATTGTAATATATTTCCATCAAGAACTTAAACTAAAGTTATAAATGAATTGATATAATCTTTTTAACTGAATAATGTTATATATTTAAGGTTGTTATTATTAATTATTGACAAAATATTATTAGTATTTAATCAAAAAAACAATAAAAAGTAATTTAAAAAGTTATAAAATTTTTATGGATAAAAACTCTTAATTAAAGCAAATTGAAAAAATTATAAGGTATGCCTGCTCAGCAAGTACTGTTAGCATTGAATGATAAAATTTAATCCTCCATCATTAGATTCCTTTCATTACTTTGAAATGCATTCAATGCAAGATTTGCAATTAATAAGTAAATATAAAACTAATAATAGAAAACCTCTATAAACAATCATACATTTGCTTCAAGTGAAGAAACTTGGAAACATTAAAATATTATTATGGAGAAAACATTCTCTATACAAAAAATCCTAAAAACTTTATGAAAGTTCTTATGAAAACTTGTGTTATAACACTTTGTATACTTCCCTTTATAGAAAAACAATAAATTTAAGCTAAACATGTTTAATGAAGAAGTAAATAACAAAGTAGAATAAGTAGTAATAAAAAGTAAAATAAAAAAGAAATAATAAAGAAACTCTTATATGTTTAAATGGGGAGAAGCTATTAGTAAAAAGAAAGCCCGTTTTTTAACAAAATTTATTTATCATTAAAAGCATAATTTGTTAACAAAAAAAGAATATATTTTTTAAATAAACTTTTTATTAAATTAACAAAATACAAATTGTTAACAAAAAGGAACAAAGTATATATCTTTTTAACAAAATTTAACAAAAAGTAACAGTATATTAATATTTAGTGAAGTATATATTTTTTTAAGTAAAATTTACTTATAACTATAAATATTAAAAAAATTATAGATATTAAAAAACCATATTTCTTTTCAAAAAATTTTTTAAATACATTCTTTCAAGAATATTTTTCAACATCTTTTTATGATTACATTAACTAAAAAGAGATTTATGTGTTTCATCATGCCACCACTTGGCTAGTCAAAACTCTTGCTGCAAACTAAGCCAAGGCACAACAATATGAAACCTTGCAAACAACATAATACGCACTTACAAACTAAACACATAACATTACAACACATAACAAACGTAGAAACACTTCACATATAAAAGATATTTACATACTTCCAAAATGAAAACGCATATAACCTTAACACATATAAACACATAATAAATAAAACATAAATATAAATATATAAATTAAGAAAAATATATAAATTTAAAACAATTATAAAATACAACCTTATTTTTGTAATATTTATTTAAAGACATACCTTGTAATAAATGTTTAACAACTTAAAAAAAAAAAGATCAAACGACCTGGCTTTTTATATTATAAAAGCAGACAGATTTTCTTTAAAATAAGCTATTAAACAACCTTATTTTTCAACATGTAACATAGAGTTGACCGTGTAAGATGCAAGGGTTTGGAGATAAACAATAACTTTACGAAGAGTTTGATCTTTTTATCTTTGAAAAGAGCATCGACTTCAAGAGTCATCATTGTTTTCTAATTTTTAAAAATAAAAACTACAGTCTAATATACTTTAAATACAATTGACAAGTGACTTAAATTGTGTTATCATTAAAAAGCATGAATTAAATAACTTACCTGACTTTAAAAGTTGCTACACTAATTTAAAAGTAACATAAGGTTTATCCAGGGCTGGTTCAAGAATTTTTTTGGCATATGCAAGATTATGATATGGCGCCCCCTATCATAAAAAATTAACCAATGGAACAAAAAGTCATTAAGTAACAAACCATTATCGCCTTAAGTTTAGTGAAGTCTTTCAAAAATAAAGCGTTTTCAATTATACCAAGACCTGGAGTTCGATTGCTAATGGCCATTCACATAGACGGTCATAAGAGTCAATCAAAGGTAATTTTGATAATCTTTAATTAAGAAAAAAACTACATTTTCCCCTGGCCAATAATACCGGGAGGGTAAGCAAAATTCTCAATGCTACATATGCATTAGGAATAATGTCAATCAAACGGTTTTTTTGCAATGTAAGACAGCATTAGGGCAGCTATTGTTCGGCAACATTTGAAATAAGATTAAAATCTAACCAAATAGTTCATTCCTTTGATGCCACTCTTACCATTAGCTGTCAAAGTGAATGCAGATTTTTGCACTTTTCTTTAATTGAATCTGTTTAATTTTTTTTTTTTTCAGGAATTTGAAATGTTTGCTGTGATTTTCCATCTGTTTAAATCATTCTGCCGAAGAACTAATTGCAGTACGTAAACTACAAAAAAAAAAGTTTAATCTTTACTTTCATAAAAAATTGCCTTTTGACCTTGATCACAACTTCATCCGAGAATTTTGGATATATGTAGAGTGTTTCGGCCAGTTCCATTGCATTTGTAGTAACACTATACAGTCCATAATCCGATCTCATATTCTTCAATAAAGTCTCGACACTTTCATGTAGCTTCAAAACAATCTGCAAATAAACAGTCTTCACCTGAAGTGTTTTGCTTACAAAATTAAATTCGAACAAGACATCATACCAAGTGAAAAATAGCAGAGGAGTTTGATATCTGTAGTTTTCTTGGCAATTTCCATAGCAGCACATTTTCCAAAACCATCAATTTTGGAATTTAATGTGGATTCATAAACAGCGTTTTAAACTACATCAATATGGTATTGCAAAGGTGTCTATCCTGCTCTCCCAACGGGTTTTACTTAGAGGTTTTACATTCAAATCTTTTACTCGATTTGGTAATATACTCCATTTTTGGGTTGATCCAAAAAAAAGTTATAATTTTCTTGAATATTGCTGAAAAGGTTAACAGCTACAGTGCAGGAAAGTGCTGCATTACTGACAACAAAGTATAGTAAATGGCTTCCACAAAAAGAAAAAAAAGCTTGTGAGTAAAAGGTCAAGGATACTTTTTTGTACGTTTAAATTCTTTCAATTCATGTTTGAGTCTTTATCATAACCTTGGCCACACACATTTTGTGATGATATTCTTTTTTGAAAGTTCATCTAACAAGCGAGCAGTCAACCTTTGCCCAAATGTAAAAGAGACCTGAACAAATTTAAGAAAATGTTTCTTTACTTTTTCTTCTTCTCCTAAAACTGCATAGACAAACCGAACTACAAGTGACATTTGTTCTTTACAACTTACGTCAAGAATGCATTCCAAAATTATAGGACAATACAAAGCCTTCTGCAGTTTGCACAAGATTAACTTAGTAACTTTGCTGGAGAGACAACAACTAAACTCAATTTGATTTTTTTTGCTTAAATAATACACACGAGTTTCCCAACGTACATAATCAGAACAGTGTCAAATTTTGAAATGCGTTGAGCAGGTTTTTAAAAGTTTTTATTGTTTCTATTGAATAACTATCAGAAATGTCTATTATATCTTAAGACTGTGAATTTTCCCCTGACGTCATCTGCTCTTAACGTACAAATTGTTTCTGTTTGTTATAAATTATAAAATTGGTTAAAAGAACAATTAAAAATCAACATCAAGAAACAAATATTTTAAAAATAGAACCAACAGTTATTAAGACCTAAATAACAGTAATTGATTATCTCTTTAAATTATTATTATTTTGTTTCTATTAAATAACTTGATATAACCCCCGGAATTCGGGTAGGCATTCGGCAATGCTGACCTAACTGCCGACCTCATTTCTATGTTTCATGGTAGGACCTTTGTATCAAATAATTTTTGTCGACATGATGTCGACCTCTTTTGATTGAAAAGATTAAAGTTGATTGAAATTGATTGAAAGATTGAAGTCGGCAAATTATTGCCGACTTCAATCTTTGATATCAAATCTTACTTGCAATTGATGCTGATTACCGTATGGATCTTGTTCTTTCTACCTAAAAAAAATTTAATCAATGTCTTTGCTTGTTTTTTGTATTCTCGCTCCATATCTGATTAGTGTTTACTATAAAAGAAACCTGTTGGTTTCTTTTTTTGCGATGACTCACAAACTTATTCTTTTAAATAAATAACTAATTACGACTTTTTTCTGCAAATCCTTTTTAATTGAAGTGCAGAGCATATACATGTAAATCAATAATTTATAATATATACTTGACGCCCCTTCATTTAAACTTATGATTTCAGTAAACATTTAACATACAAACAACACGATTTAAATAAATATATAACTCACAAACATATAAAACACAGAAAATAACTAACCAGTATTCCTTAATAAAACTACTTTTTCATTGAAGTGGTGAGCAAAAATGAAAAAATTAATAGTCTAGGATATAAAGATTGGCGCCTCTAATATAGTCCTTGCGCTGGCCTGGGGTTTATCCTTTACTACAGAAGTAATCAAATTAAAAAGTTTTCTATCTTATTACTAATTAAGCTGATGAAGCCATGTTTTTGATCTTATTACTGATTAATCAGATATTAACAGATTATAAAGATTTAATCTTATTGCATGGTCAAAAAAATAAAGAGAAATTTTAAAACCTAATTCAGTGGTCAAAAATATAAAGGGAAATATTATAAGGCCAAGCATGCTAAATCAACACGAATGAGTAACAGCACCAGCGTTTAGTTCAGCGGCAGCACCAGTGTTTAGTTCAGCAAAAATATAAAGTGATAAGCAATAATGATTTCGAGTTAATTTTTGTTAAAAAATGTAAAAAAAGTAGAGTATGAAATTTGTAGGAAGACGTTATATTGGTTTCAGTTAAACTCAATGATTGCGAACTCAGATAAATTCCAATTTCTTTTAGTTGGTTTAAAAAACACAAAAAATCTACCGCTAAAAATAGGTAATTTGAGGGTTTTTTGCCTCCGATAAGGAGACAAAAAACCCGATAAGACTACTTGGTATTACAATTGATAAAGATCTAAAGTTTGGGAAACACATTAAACAGTTATGCAGTAAAAATAATGGTAAACGTTTTGCCATATCACTCATAAGAAATTTTTTATCTCGTGATAAATCTATTTTGCTTTTTAATGCTTTTATTTTGTCAAACTTTTTTTATTGTCCTCTAATTTGGCTGTTTTGTTTAGAAAAAGATGACAAACAAATAAATAGAATTCATAAAAAAGCTCTAATTATATTCTATAAAAGATTTAATTTGTCTCTGGATGAATTATTAAATTTTGACAATAGTCCAAGAATCCATCTAAAATAACTAGGGATTTCTTATAATGGAAACTTTTTAATCTATTATTTGTCTTAATCCAATATTTATGAAAAACCTTTCTGCTATAAAATAAACTTACGAATAAACTCCGTTGCAGCAAAAACTCAATCTACCTCTTAAATACCTCCTAAAGGCTCCATATTTAATGATTCATGCTGTACGTTAAATAAAGCCACCTTGCTCTGGAACACTCTTAATAGTAAGGCCATGTCGGCAAAAAGTCTTGAGGTGTTCAAAAGACATATCAAGATTTGGTAAGGTAATAATTGCGATTGCAAAATTAGTTGTTTTTAAAATTTTGTTTTATTTTATACTGACCTCTATCTTTAGCTAAGATTGTATTATTATAAATATTTTTTCTTAAATTGAAACCATTGTAAATTTTCACGACATTTTTTTTTATGAGACAATTGGATTTTTTTAATGACATTTATATGTGTCTACAAAGTTAAATGTGTTGATTCAAATTAGTTTTAGTGCTAACTAAAACTAATTTAAATCATGTAAAAATCAACTTGAAATAAAGTTTTTAATTTAAAAAAAAACAACCTTACTTAGCATATATCACATATTCTAACCTGAGTTAAAAACTTTTAATTATTTTTTTAGTGTGTAAAATTGTGAATTTTTGCTTAATTATAATCATGAGTTTTTAATCCCTAGTTCATGATTGTTAATTGGTTACTTTCAATGGCAAGAAGGGGCGGTAGAAAACAAAAGTAAATCGCAGATTCCGCATCATTTAATATTTTTTCTCCTCTTTTTTCTCTACGACTTTTGAATCAGCTAAAGAAGTTTTGATTTTGTTTTGATATGTGCAATATAGATAATTTCTTTATCTTAATTTATATTAAAATAATTAGGATATTTATTATATTAAAAGGGAATGAGAAAAGAACATAAAACGCACGCCGATTCTTCAATGCAAACCCATCTTTCATTGGCAGTATCAAAATTGGACGCACTTGAAAACAAAATTACGTTAACATTAAATACGTTTGAAAATAAAATTGCGTCAAAAGTGAATGCACTTGAAAATAAAATTATGTTAACAGTAAATGCACTTGAAAATAAAATTATGTCAAAAGTAGAATCACTTGAAACCAAAATTGCGGCGAAAACGGTTGCACTTGAAAATAAAGTTACCTCGAAAGTAGAATCATTTGAAAACAAAAATGCTACAGAAGTTGTTGCACTTGAAAATAAAATTATGTCAAAAGTAGAATCACTTGAAACCAAAATTGCGTCAAAAGCGGTTGCACTTGAAAATAAAATTACATCAACAGTGGATGCACTTAAAAATGAACTTATTTTAAAAGTGGATGCACAACAAGATAAAATTATGTTACATGAGAAAAATTTGGAAGTAATAAAGGCCTTCCTCGCAGCCGAAACGGTAAGAAAATGATTTAAATAAAAATGTGTTTTAAAGTAAATAAAAAAATAATATAAAAAGTTAACAAAAAATATATGTAACAATCAATTACTTACTAATTGCATCCAGCCGTGAATGTGTTTTGGTCAGAGTTGAAAAGTAAAACTTATAATTTTTATAAAACTTATAAAACTTTATATTTTTTCATCATCCGGCATAATTATATTTCTTTCCTCCTCAATCTGGAGCAAATCATTCTCCAAACTAGCAATTACCCTGCTACTTGTCAAAACAGCAGCATTATACTTAGTTTTGAGTTGCCTTAACTTATGCATTTCATATAATTTCAAAGCCTTTTTTTCAGCTTGAAAGTTACAAATCTGGTCGTAATTTTTTTTTGTGAGAGTTTTTTCAGATTTCGTATTTCTGTCCTTTAATTATTTTTTCTTTCTGTGTAACATTTTGTTTTAGAACACATAATTGATTTGGCATGCTGTTTAATTCAGCTCTTAATAGTGATATCTTGTTACGACGTTCTTTGTAAGAGTACCTACCTCTTAGTTTTTGTTTTATAGGGCTTAATTTCTCTCTAAGTACATGTTTAGTTATGCTTCGTTCATTGTAACCTGCAGATGTTGTGGTCCACTAGTTAAAGGTGATAAAACATTCATATTGGTATGTGAAACATCTGAGGAGCCTGATAATAATACAATGTTAGGCTAACTTGATATATCGCTTAAAAAAGATTTATTGCAAAAGTCAAAAAAACGTTTACTGTCCCGGTTAAAATTTTTAGCCCAATTCAATGATTTATTTATGAGACTCCTAACCTGATTCTATCTTAAATCTATCTTAAAATTTTTAGTGACTTGTTGAGATGTTTTGAAAAACGAATCTTTATTTTTTGAAAATAATAGAATAGTATGTACATTTTTACAAACTGTATTACACACTGTATTAGTCAATGTCTATTTTTGACAATTCAAATTAATTAAATACTTTTTGCTTTTACCATAAAACACAAACTTCCTTTTTGCCCCATGATAGCAAGAAGAGCAAGAAGAAAAAAAGTTTAATTTTGATAAATAAAAAAATTAACATATTTAAATAATGGTAAATATTTATACCATTTAGTACAATTAAATAATCGATATCCAACATCATTATTGTTATTAATAGTACATTCCACCCCTCCTCACTGTGAGTGTACCGCATTATTGAAGCTTATAACAGTTATCTAATAGGAGTATTGTATTGAGGTGTCTGAGTATGCTTTTTTTCAGTGAAATTTGGCAGGCAGTAAGAAAAAAGGTTTTTAAAGTTAAGAGAATATATTAGAAAAATAAACCAGCATTACTTCGATATATACTTGATGTCCAAAATTTTACCTAAATGGAGTATAGTATTAAGATGCTTGAGTATGCTTTTTTTCAATGAAATTTGGCAGGTAGTAAAAAAAAGGTTTTTAAAGTTGAGAGAATATGTTAGAAAAATGAACCAGCATTTCTTTGATTTATACTTAATGTCCAAAAAGCAAGCAAATTTTTAAAAACAATAAGTTTATAATAAATACAAATTTAGCTCAAAGAAATCCATGCAAAATTAAATTTACATAATTCTAGTATTCAAAAAACATCGATACATATTTCTAAAAAGTTTTCTAAAAAATAACAGAGCAAAACAGGTTCATACCATGAAACTTTTCCACTAACTGAAAAAAGTGTCACAGCATGGGGCCGAAAAAGTGTCACAGCATGGGGCCGAAAAAACGTAAAATGTGGCGTAAATCCGTAAAATTCGGATTTACGCGTATTAATAGCAACTTTTTTTACCCTGATTTTTTATTTTACCCTTACTCACCCTAGTTATCCTGATTACCCTTACTTATCTGATTACCCTGATTAGCCTTACTTACCCTGACTTTTTTTTATTGTCATTGATTATTGTTAATAAAAATCTCATCTTATCTTATCTAAACAATTTATATAAACATTAATATTTTCTTATTTAAAAAAATTTGTATATATATATATATATATATATATATATATATATATATATATATATATATATATATATATATATATATATATTTATATATATGTATATAAAAATAATTATATATATATGTATAATTATATTATTAATTTATATAATTATATTATTAAATATATATATAAATAATTATATATATATATATATAAATATATACATATATATATACATATATATATATATATATATATATATATATATATATATATATATATATATATATATATATATATATATATATATATATATTGTGGGATACTGCTTATAAAAAATCTAATATTAAAAAAATAATAATAATAACAATTAATCAATGTAATGAGTCAACTATAAGTGAGTCTTGTTCTAACAGAAGTTTCTGCTCCTCAAAAAAAAATTTTTTTTTTTTTTATTACAAAATAATATTTACAATTTTTTTAAAAATTACATTAACTCAGGGGTTATATCGCTTTACAATATATAGCTTTTACAAATGTTCATATATATATATATATATATATATATATATATATATATATATATATATATATATATATATATATATATATATATATATATATATATATATATATATATATATATATCTACATTTTCTATTTTTTATTCATTTTATTTTATATTTTGTTATATTTTTTTGTGTTTTTTGATTTTATATTTTTTTGTATTTTTTGTTTTTTATTTTCTAGCCGTGGTGCGGATATAATTCGTGAGTTTAGATATAATTATGAGAATATTCAATATAGGTTAAAAAATTTTTTTAAATAAAAGAAAATTTTTTTTATCAAAACACAGAAAGAATTACAGGACTTTTACACAAACTTTACGTTACGAACACTAAAGATAAACACTTATATGCTAAAATAATATTTCATAATATAAGGGTTGACAGTGATTTTCTAATCATATTTAACAATAACTTTGTTGTATAACATAAAAAAATTCCAGAGAAAAGGAAATCTTTACTAAAAATACAAAGAACTTATATGTTTATTTTCAGATTTCCATTCTCTACTTGACAGAAAACGTTTTTAATACAAAAATATTGACAGAAAAGTGTTTTTTAATTTTAAAAATTTAATTTTCATGTGTGCAGTGTTTCTACGGACATGAAAATTAAATTTTAAAGTAATAATATTCCTTATGTTCCTAATTATTACCCTGATCACTGCCACTGGGTCAATTTTTGTGTCCCTATACATGTGGTGGCATCAACTGTTCCATATTGCACTCAGGATTTGAGTGAGTGTCAAACAGTGGGGTTTTTCTCCAATAAATTCGCTGTTTCAATCGAGAAAATCGCTGTTTTAATCGAGATTCGAAATTCGCTGTTTCAAACGAGATTTGAAATTCGCTGTTTTAATCGAGAAAATTGAATTTATCGGAAAGAAATTGTTTTGGGGTGTCAAGGAGTTATATACACATGTTTAAAATACTCCCATATTTCAACCGAAGGAGGACAATAGGCAAAGATGTGGATGTTGTCCTCAATTTTACCGCAAGTTTTGCATTTGTTATTTTTGACGATCTGTTGCCTTGTGCTTTTGGCCAGCAGAAGGTAAACTGTTTTGTAAAAAGCGAAAAAAGTTATTTTGAGTCGGTCCGGATGCGTGGGAGGTGAAGTTTTTTTTACAAATTTGGGTCCACTTCCAGAAAAGTTCTGCTGGCACGACTGTCTTTTTGTTTTTTGCTACTTCTAAGTAAAAAAGTGTTTTTAGGGGGACGTTAAAGAGGGACCGTTTTTGTTTAAAGTTTTTATTGTTGTTTTGTAGTACTGAGACGTTTTTGTTGTCAGTGTTTTGGAAAATTGTTCTGCTTTAAAAAGTTCCAGCTTTGGTTTGGTTCGTAAGTTTTATAAGTGAATTCGCCAACCAATACTTTGAAAAGTAGTTATAATCGTGAGCTTTTTCCTCTTCGCATTCTTTCAGTTGAAAGAGTGTTTTGAGGCGAAGTGCAAGACTTTGCTACTTTGGTGATAAAATTATTTTGAAAAATCTAAAAATCTCTCTCTTGACCTGATTGAAATTGATCTTGCCACAGATTTTCAAAAATGGTCTAAATGATTAAGTACGTAGTTCCAGAAACTTGAGTTTTTTTCTCTATTTTGTTTAGAGTTCCTAGCCAGTTGAAATTGGTAGTATCGCTCAGTCTGGTGTAAAAAGTAACACCTAATATTTTGAAATCGGTTCACTCTGTGTCGGACTGATTTTACGTCCCTGGCAAAAAAAGTTCGAATCGTCGGTGTACCTGGTAAGTGGAAACCCTTTATTCTGCTGTCTGCTCTGACCACCAAAGCGAGAGCCTCGGCGACAAAAACATACAGCAAAAGAGAGCGAGGGCGTCACCCTGTCTAAATCCCTATTCCGTGGGAAAGGAGGCAATTGACAGGAAGCCGCAATTCAGAACAGATGCCGAAACTTCTGAATATAAGGTGTTAATAGAAGATGCAAAATTTTCTCCGAGATTGAGTTTTTGGAGAATCTGAAGCAAAAACGCACTTTATCAAACGTCTTTTCTTGATCTATTAACAAAACGATATTAGGTAGATTTTTAAATTCCGCGTATTTTTTAAGATCACGGACTAAATGTAAATTTGAGAATATTGTTCTACCTGGGATTGATTTGGTTTGGTTTGGTTTGGTTCTATAATTTTCCCCATTACTTTTGCAAGTCTTAGGGCCAGCGCTTTTGTGATTATTTTGTAATCAGCGATTAACGATATGTAAACAGCCGATTCAGCGAAATAATTGATTTTTTCATAGAGTGGCTGGTGTTTTTTTCTTCGAAAAGTATTTTGTATTTCTTCAAAATATTTTTCTAAATGGTTTTAAAAAGTTCAGCTGGAAGTCCGTCATAGCCCAAAGATTTTCCGTTTTCAAAATTATAAAAAGCTTCTTTTAGTTCCGCGCCAGTTAGGTAGGTATTTAAAAATTGATTTTCATCATCACTTAAACATTTAGTGATGTGTGAAAAGACATAGTTTTGGCTGTCTTTGCATATACTAGTTTTGGTGTAAATATTTTTATAATATGAAACTAGGGAGTTTAGTATTTCACCAGGTTCACTCGTCAATGTGCCGTCATTCTTGCGAATTTCGGTAATTGACTTGTTCCGCTGTTGAACTTTTTACAAAAACTATACAACTATCCTTCTTCGATTAGTTTTTGTTTCGTGCGAATAAACGCTTCGGGAAACTGGAGCAAGAAAAGAGCGCGTTTTATCTATCTAAATTCGGGTTAGCGTTTTGTCGCTCCCGTTGGATTTCGTTTTCAATCCTTTTGATTTGTTTTTGTTTTTTGCACTTTTCTGTATTTTCTGTATTCAGCCCTACAAAAAGTTTGCAGTCGTCCCACCATTTTAAAATTGACGTATAGGACCGTTTTTTAGTTTTTTGCCAATCTTGAATTAAGATTTGCAGAAATTTCCTCTCCTGGTTTTACTAAAATTGACAGTTGTTGACACGAAAAAAGGTCGGAAAAAGGGTTGGTGAGAATTATGGTATATGTTGTTTTTTTGGCGACTTCATCAGGGCAATAGATTCTGTCGAGTCTACATTTAATACGTCTGATTGCGCCATGTGAGTTCGCTTTTGTTGGGAAACTTGTAACGATAAACATCTACTAGGTTATACTTACCTTGGTTATAATTACCTTGGATGACCCCAAGTTCAGCAATGCCGTAAGTGTGATATTTAGCATTGTTAGAGCCTTCTGTGTCAAGAGGTAGGCTTTTGACCATGTTGAAATCCCCGGCCATCAGGACGGGTAGTCCTGTGTCCTGCACCCCACAACAGTTATGACTCGGACCAGAGTTCCAGATATACTCACCAGTCCATTCGTCACTCCACTGTTTAACAGTGAAAGGTCCGGATTTCGTTGACTTCCCTGAAGGATAAGATCGAAGAAACCCAAAAAAATTATCGCGTTTGTCTTAGACCGTTTATGTTGCACGTTAAAATATTAATAGCTATGATGGAGAGGATCAGATTTCCTAAATTGAAAACTCGTGTACCTTAAACATAAATATAATAATTTTACCACCTGACATACAAACGTATAAACCTTAACCTTATAGGACGAGTTTTCGTTTGAACTGACGTAATACTAACAGATGGACGCACTGGACCATAACATTTTACACAAAAGCGCGATCTACAACAATACAGATTACCTCAGCTTTCGCGCTTATTCAAAAACGTAACATACATAATTTATGAAAGTTACTAAATAGAACGGGAAAACTCGAAAATTTTTTGTAGTAAGGAAAAGTTTAGAACAAAATTTAAGGTTCAAAATTCAAAATTCGAAAAAAACAAAATTCGAAATAAAAGTCTGATTTGAGAACAAAGCTAAAAAAATAATTAAGAGTAATAATCTTACGATTTCTTTTCCGCACCAATATGGCTATCGTATTGTTCATCTATTATTAGCAAATCAGTTTCGGCTTCATAAGACATTCCTCATTTTCTTTTGAATAAAAAACTTCCTCCAAAAACATTTCACATTCCAAACTTTTTCTCGTTTGCAATGCAGTAGTTTGTGTTGAATTTGAGGGTGGAATGGTTGGGTTTGTTAATTTTGAGTTAGGTTCGGGCTGGCCAGGATGTTTATATCGTAAGTTAAGACCGTCAACGTTTAACAAGCTAGAGAGAAAATCATTAATGGAACAGTTTAAATCTCCATACCGACAAACAAGCACGTTTGAATTATCGATCTCAGACTTCGAGTTGAAAAAACCGAGATTGCTTTTCGTTTGGACAGCCGTGTTTCCGGAAGAGAGAACGCCTGCATAACTTTTTGCCGTTTAAGATAAAATTTCGACTCAATCGAAAAAGTCGTAATAAAAATAATCTTTAAAAAAAACAATCCACAGCAAAAAACCACAAGGAAAACTAAAAAGTTTCAGTGTTTTTCCGAAAACAAAATTACATTAAAAAAATTACATTAAACAGATTACATTAAACAAAATTACATTGCAAAAAAAAATTACAATTAAAACCTATTGTAGTTTATTCTCCTCGGGCATTTGCCCTGCAGAGGTATTAATAAATGTTACAGTAGTTAAGAAATAAAAATACAAGGTGGTCCACTGTTCCACTATTAAAATACATAAAGACAGACTCCCAGGGGGCTCACGTTTAAGAAAATAAAAAGCCCACTATATTAAAAAAAAAAAAAAGAATCGAAAACGAAAACGAAAAAAATTAAAATTCGAATAAAATAAAACGAAAAAGCGAAAAGAAAAATTCAAAAAAAAAAAGATTTTCACTGAAAAATATATCTGGCCATTCTATTGTAAATTAAAATGGACTTTTTTAATTTCTAGATTAAAATTATTTTCGCCGCTCCAGATATTTTTGCATTCTTGAAGAAAAGAAATCCTTTCATTATTAATAATAGAAATTTGGAATTCGTCTGACAAAATTCTTTTAATTTTGCCTTGGAATTCCAGCATGAGCGTCCTTCTGGGGTAAATTTTTTTGTCGTGGAACGATCTCATTCTATTGCAATATATTATGTATAATAGTTCGTTAGTTATTAGTTTTCCAATATAAAATTTATTTATAAAAGTTGATGAAAAGAAAGTGATTTGAAAGTGTTCTTAAGAGGTATTATATATGGGTATATTTTGTGAATGAGGGCTAAAGTGTATTTTACTAAGGGTTGAACTTTTTCACACTTAAACATCATGTGTTGTATGTTTTCTGATTCTTTCATACATAGTGGCCAGAGATCGTCTGTTATATGGCCTCTTTTTTTAAACAGTGTATTGGTGGGTAGTGCAAAATGTATTAGTTTATACTTTATTTCATCGGCTTTGTTGTTGCTTTCATTTTTGTGTGTGGATATAAACAAATGGGCCCATTCTTTTGTTGAGATTTTATTCATACTGTTGAAAATGTCCTTCCATCTGTAAAATTTATTGGGTATACTTTTATCGTTGTTATTTAGGGAAGTGTTATAAATTGCTTTAGGAGTTAAGTCATGGAATCGTATTCGACGGTTGTTTTTGGTGCTTATGCACAACGACGTTTTGTTGTAGTCGAAGCTTTGACTTTGGGTGTATATCATGTTTTTCCATTGGGGTGGTAATGAATTTATTATGGTTGTTAAGAGGCGTTGTTTTATACCAATAACTTGGCTTTCCAGAAAGCCCTGGACAAATACTTTTGATATGTCCCCTAGCATGATTATGTTATTATTTATGGATTCTCGAGTTGGTTTCATAGTTTGGTTTTTGTTGCGTATGTATGGGTTAAAAAATATTGGTTGCATTAGCACTTCTTCGATGGTGAGATTCTTATGGTTATTGTGTTTTAAGCAGAATTTATTCCAACTTTTCATTGTTTGTTGGTAATACGGAGGTAGAGTTTTTAAAGAATCATATTAGTGTGATGTGAGAAGGACAAGGTTTCCTTGATTCGCGTTTCGGTATTGATTAAGTATGTACGAAGCTGAGTCTTTCCAGGCGCCGTTTTTGTTTTTGTTATACAACTTTGAGATCCAGCTCAGCTGTAAAGATTCGAGTTTTTTCTTGACGTTATTTGACATATCTTTTTGATATCTTGACGTTTCTTGACAATTAAAACAATCCATCAATACAATAACTTAAGTATTAGTGAATAAAACAATTAAATATTCAGCATAAGTTGAACAATTAACTTATTATACTTGAGGTATTACATTAATTGATTGCACTGAAAGAAATATGGGTAGTTATCATCTATAGCCGTTTTTCATAACGCCTTGAGAGGCTTATTACGTATTTCAAAAAAAACGCAATTAAAAAATAATTATTAAGAGAACCGTAAAACATTTGAATAATTTTTTGTAATAATTCTTGGTAAAACATTTGATAATTTTTTCATTATTTTCGGAAAATATTTGATCAATAATTTTTGTTATTTTATTTTTTATCAAAATTAGCTTATTAAGTATAAAAGTCAAATTTTTTGTATAAAATAACAAAATCTTTAAAGGTAAGCACTCATAAATAAAACAAATTGAAAAATCAAAAAAACCCCTTCATTACTTTGAAACTATTTAATGAAAAATGTAATTGACAGATTTCCTCATTGCACAATAAGTGCAACAACAACAACTCAATAAGTGCAACAACAACAAAAACTTTACCCATTGTAATCATTAACAAAAAAGCTGAAACTCTATCTATGTGAGGACATAAACAAAAAGCACATTGTTTAAAAAAATTAAATAAAAATAAAATATTTTATTGGGCAATATTTTTATTGATTTTTTTAAAAGTCAATAAAATTAATTTTTATTTTTATTAAAATTAAATTTTATCTTTAAAGATTTTGTGCATTTAAAAAAATAAATCGCGGATAAACTCATTGTGATTCGATAACTTGCATCCTTTTTTTACTTTTAATGACTGGCCCGTTAGGCTTGTTGTTTTCAATAAAATTGTGGTAGTTAATCCACTCATTAATGAACCAGTTAATATTAGGCGACTTGGATAAGCAATCCAACTTTGAATTTATAAATGCTTAAGAATCAGGTCGAGAGCATGAAGTCACTATATATATGATACACTAAACTTGGAAAATTTTTTGTTAAAGGTTTGAGGTGGTACAACACCAAATATTTTCTCAAAATCTTTAAAAAAATGAAATTTTAGATATTTAGCTCATTTGATAGACAATTTATTGTAGATTACTAATATATAAAATTAGTTGGCAAATTTTTTTTTTGATATGGAAAAAAAGTAACTTTTTTTAAAAAAGTTCTATAGCAACGGCCTTAGCAACGCAAAACATCCATAACCACAACTGGATAATTTCTAGTTTGTTCTCCAATTAATAAGTCATAAGCTTAAATAAGTTTTTATAGTGGTTTTACATTATTACTTTCTCAAAATAAATTGTAAATAAAATCGCTAAATGCTGTTTATTTTGTTGAATAGTTAATATTCTGACTGATTAAAAAAATATTTGTTCTGAATAAAAGACTTAGGTTCTGTTAACTTATTAGCCTTAAAATGGTCAGATCCTATGCTAGAAGGAAAAAAAGACATTACCAAGGCATTAATCGTTAAGACAAAGCACGAAAAATTCAATGCCAGAGCACAGTTATACCACAAGAGTCAAATTCTTTTACAACAATAGCCAGTGCCAAAAAAATTATTGCAAGGAAAAATCCAGAACTTGTTTGTAATGATTTCAACTTTATAATGAACTTTGAGTTACTTCATTTAATGATTCTTGAAGTTATGAAATGTCCGAGTTGCTTTTCTTCAATTTTTATACAAAATCGTCCTAATAAAAGAATGGGACTTTGTTTGACTTTGGAACTTTGCTGTACTTCCTGTGATTGGTGTCATTCATTTCAAACTTCCAGACCTATTTCAAATCTTTTTAATAATTCTGTAGGAAGAGATAGCTAAGAAATAAATGCTCTTTCTGTATTAGCATTTAGAGAAATAGGTGAAGGTTATGAACCAATGAAACTATACCACCAACTAATGAACATTCTTTCAATTACCTACAATGCATATGATAAAATTAACAAAAAATTACACAATGCTTATGAAACTGTTGCTCAACAGGTTACTAACAAAGCAGCATTAGAAACTAGAAACTTGATTAATAATAATGCTTCACATGATGATACAATTCAATGTTTCAGTTGACGGAACT
The DNA here is from genome assembly GCF_038396675.1 of Hydra vulgaris. Taxonomy (NCBI): domain Eukaryota; kingdom Metazoa; phylum Cnidaria; class Hydrozoa; order Anthoathecata; family Hydridae; genus Hydra; species Hydra vulgaris. The sequence continues at coordinate 43,081,101 of NC_088927.1, read as the reverse complement.
TGGCAAAAAAGAGGTCACTCATCATTTAATGGTGTTGTCACAGTCATATCTACTTTAACAGGAAAATGTATAGATGATTGTAAAATGTTGTGTTGTCAAAACATTGTAAAGGATGTATTCTTTGGAAATCATCAAAGATCATCTGGTGCTATGGAAGAAAAAGAGGTCACTCATCATTTAATGGTGTTGTCACAGCCATATCTACTTTAACAGGCAAATGTGTAGATGCTGTTGTGTTGTCAAAACATTGTAAAGGATGTATTCTTTGGAAATTATCAAAAATCATCTGGTGCTATGGAAGGTGCAGGTGCAATTACTATTTTCCATCGGTCTGTCGAAAAATATAAGTTACAATATACTAGTTATTTGGGTGATGGTGATACCTCATCGTATTCTGCAGTATTAGCTTCATGTTCATACAAAGATATAGAGATCAAAAAAGCAGAATGTATTGGGCACATCCAAAAAAAGATAGGAAGTCGTGGTCGCGCACTGCGTCAACGTCTACTTGGAAAAAAGTTGTGTGATGGAAAACTAGTAGCAGGAAAAAAATTTTAAAATTTACATAATTATTTTGGAATGGCTATTAAACAAAATTTAGGTAATATATATCAAAAGAAAAAGGCTGTATGGGCAGTACTTTTTTGCAACTCTGATATTAAAGACATGAGTATACGTCATTAATTTTGCCCACGAATTATTGCCAGCTGGTGTAAATGGCAACGTGACCATATAAGTGGACATAAAACATATTAACCCAAGCTAAGCTTCTTCTCCCTGTATTCAAAGACTTAAGCAATGAAGAACTACTTAAAAAGTGCCTACACGGTCTTACACAAAACAATAATGCAGCATGAAATGCTATAATCTGGAAACGATGCCCTAAACATATTTTTGTAAATAGAAATATTATTGAAATGTCAGGAAATTCTGCCATTATTAATTTTAATGAAGGTACCCATGGAATTATTGATGTTTTAAAAAATTTGGGAATACGTATTGGACGTTTTACTCATATCGATTGATTAACCGTGATAAATGCAGAATTAAAAAATGTACAATCCAGTCTTCACTTACTGCAAAATCCCAACAGAAGTTGCGCCACTAAAAAAAAGGGTTTAATGATAAGGAAGCTCAATTAGAACCATGCCAAGCTTATTCTGCTGGATTTTATTAGTTTTTTATACTTTATAGTTTACTTTTTTTGTCATCAAATCTTCTTTTGCGTTTTTCTCTGTTTTTGATTTTTGTAAAACATGGTGTTATTGAAAACATGATATCTTGTAAAGTAGTAAAACAAATCACTTCAAATTTTCAGGAAATGTTTATTATACTATGTTGTAAGGAATGACATTTCAAAATTCAAAAATTATTCTCCCATCTCTTTATTTATTAGTTTTTAGGCCTAAAAAAAATATTTTTTAATGTTCTATAGAATAGTTGTTGATGTAGCCAAATAATCTAAAAATCCCTATGTCAATACCTTAGTTTACAAGTCTAGAACATGTGCAAAAAACTTCATAGGTTATGCATTAATATATTTCAAGATATTGCGTTTTGAATAGACCCATCAAAAAGACGGGTTTTTTGATATAAACGAGGCAAATTAAGCAAGACAAAATAAAGTTAAGTATAAAAAAGCATTCTCAATTTATATATTTTGTATTAATATCAAATTGATTATTTTTTTTCAAGTTTTAAAGAATTTAGAATATTTGGTGGTGTACCACCTTAATTACTCCTTTTTTAGAACTGTGTTTGCTGCAGTGGTGTCACACGTTACAAAGGAAATTTTATTCAATAAAATGTATTCTGAAATAATATCATGTATCATGTTATAACCAAAAATTGCTTTTCTCTAATTTTTTAAAAGAAAATTTTTTCAAAAATATAACCCAAAATTTAGAAAATAATGTTGTTTGCCCATCAAAATGTAAGCACCACATTTCCTCAGAAGAGTCGATATAAGACCGAATCAAGCTGTTGCAGTTTGTTTTGTTTGCGAATGTGAAAATCGGTTTCATACCCATACCCACCGCATTGAGTACAGCTTCAATTTGTTTTAAGTTTTTAGGTGGCAGATCTCGCAGATGTGTTATAATAGGCACAATACTGCACTGAGCTTTGCACCAATCGGAAGATTTCTGAATTTAATAAAGAGTTTCTCTTCCAGATTTTTAAAATTCCAGATTTTTGGTCAAATAATTTCTCCTATTTATAACACTTGTACCAAAAGTACTTCTTATTAGTACTTTGTGTTGATTTCATAAGAAGTTTGTAATTTTGATTATCAAATTATTTATCTATTTATTATTTTGAATAGGTACTTACAATACTTATCTTCTTATTTATTTGTACTTTTTATTGATTTAATTACAAATTTATAATTTTGACTTTATTTTTCTTGGTACAGGTTTCTCCATTAAAAATGGCCACTTTATTCCATAATTGACAAACTTTAAGGGAGATTGCTTTAATATGATTACTGGACCTAGGAATATTACCCATAGGAAAGTCTTCTTCCTCTTTGAGAAGAAGACTTTACAAAGAGGGAGACCCCACTGCAAAAGATGGAGACTTCCCATAGACAGTGCCTCTAATGTGTTCTCGATCTCAAACATTTAACTAGCAACTCTGATTTTATATACTTTTATATTTTAAGATGTGTTATAAAAGTGTATATATATATATATATATATATATATATATATATATATATATATATATATATATATATATATATATATATATATATATATATATATGACGAAGATCAAGATAAACCAACATAAAACAATACCAAATCTTTATTATTCACTCACGACTCATAATGTGTTCCAAATAAACGTACTTTTAACCATCGAAAGTCATTATGTTACGTGTTTTGCACTCTCCACTTTTACCACAACAGCTCGTTCTGTACGTCTAAGTCCTTACCATTCATAATAGCGATAATTTCTTCCGTAAATATCCAAGCATTTTTATCCTCGCTGATAAAACGTGTAGGGGTTGTGGGAAAGCGTCGATTTTATATTTTTTACAATCTATTTTGTTTTTCAATACGGATTTTTGTCTCGCAAAGCTTTGTGTCAAATATCCTAATGATAATTATTATTTTGTGCTTGGTGTCACCGCCTTTTATTTCGTTTATATATATTTTTCTTTGGGTTATTTTTTCCCCGAAAGAAAGAGACACATGGAAGGCTTTGCAAAGAAGTTCTTGAAGTTCCGGTTTTACATTTTAAAACCTTTTCTATTCCCTCTCCAATTTTTGGTTTTCCATAGCAGTGGGATTGGGTATTTCAATATCAGTGGGATAGGGTAAAGTAATTTCTTAATGTTTTATTTTATCCTCGCTTTTTTTTTTAGAAATTTTTGATAGAAAACATTTTTATATCGTATCCCATGCTGTTAGATTATTGACTCGTTTAAGGTTTTTCATGTCCCAAATTGCTTAATTATTTTGCCTTAACATTAAGGTCGTTTTTTATGTTAACATTTAAGCAGTAGTAGCTGGGGCAAAAATATTGTTAAGGATTAAGACTTGATTGAATTATTATTAACTGATTAATGAAATTATCATAACTTTATTTAGTAACATTAAAGTAACATTATTTTATTTCAAAATCTTCCCTTTAGAGCTTGCAGTTCCTGCCTTTCTTCACAAATTTTACCAGCCACCCCACGAGCATGAACATCCTCGCATCCACCTTGAGCATGAACATCCACCTTGAGCATGAACATCCACCTTGAGCATGAACATCCACGCATCCACTTACAAGAAGAAAATCACCTCCTCCAACTACGCACAACATGCCACGCCTTCCTCAAACGTCGAAGACTCCGAGCACGACGTGAAGCCCTCCAAGAACAACTACAACAACACCCACACCCGATCGCAACACGCAAAGAAATAGAGCTCCGACCATTAGAGGAAAAAAAAAATCACATGGGCTTCAAACTTAAGGTACACTTGCGAAATTGCAAAAAAAAACCATACAGAAAAACAGAATTTTTACTTGTGGGGCAGGTTTTCTTTCCTCACATGACACTTTCCCAAACCACAAACTTTACCTTAAGATTTCCCGATAATTAATCAATATTTATCATTCCAGTAACCCTCACCATATCTGATCGATCGAAATTATGAAAGAAAAAACTAACCGGATACGGATACGGCAGAATGCAGAAAATAAAAAAAGATGGGCAATTCAATTGAGGAGATGTGCTATATAGGATTTTTCTTTTTTAATACTACTTTAACATGAGTCAAAATTTTTATACATTTTTTGTTGTTGCGAGCAAAATAGCGCCTGAACCAAAACTGATGTAAAAAAAATTTTAAAACGGAAATTCTGATAGTATAATTTTAATGCCACTCTTTTTTCTGATCCCACCGCACGCATTACATAGTTTAGTTTTTCGCAAGTGCCATAACCCCATAACCCCTCTAATCCAATTAGTGTTAATTTCGGTTTAATCAAAAATGTACTATAATGTTATTTGTTTATATTTATATAATTATTTCTTATTTATTAAAAACTAACTATTTTACTATTTCTCAATATAATCATTACTCACTCCAATCCATTTAACTCACTCACTAAAATTAAACATCGATGAGAAAAGCTGTATTCCAACATGGTGTTCCAGTCTCAAAGCTCAAAGATCTCAAAAATAACAACGACAACGAACTCCACGGATCAGTTACAACCACGTACTCTCAAATGAAAAAGATTGATGGTGCATGTGTTCCAATTACTGGGTGACTGGGTTTATGGTTTTACCCGAAATCAAATCCTAGAACTTGTATGCTACCTTAAACGCGAAGATCATTTGCACATATTCAAAAATGGCATGTCTGGTAAAGACTTGTTTTATGCCTTTATGAAGAAAAAAAATTTTAACAAGAAAAGTGAATACCTTAGCATTTAAAAAAGCAACATCAACTGGTATAACTTATGGGTCGCATATTTAGAATTGTGATGAAATTGGTTTATCGGGTTTTTCGGGTCAAGGCAAGATTTGATTTGACTCAGACTCAATTTAGATTTTCAATCTTTGTAATACTTTTGGTTTTAAACAAAATTTTCCACTTTTCTTCAAACTGCTGTACGAGAGTCGTAAATGTTATGCACGCCTGCATGCAATCGCTGATTTCGAATACACTGGCTTATTTCCACTTAATAAAAACAACATAAATCATAAGACATTAGCGATCACACAAACGTTTAATCCGCCTTCATCAACTTTAGCAGCCTCCGCAGCACCTACCATCTTGCTCAGAAACAGCTTCATCAAAGGAAGCCGTGAAAGTTGCTAAACTCAACGCAAAGTATCTCTATGCCAAGTACTCAAATGCCTTAGCATAACAATGCTGAGCAACCTCAGAAAAACAATATTAAAGTACCAGCAGCAACAAACTATTAAAAGTTGCAAAATGTACAGATTGCAGAGTACAGCTACACACAAAAATGTTGCAATGCGAGAATTCGATGTGTTGGGAACGGTGGTGCAAAGAAACATGTTCACCAAAATTATATGTATTTGGAACTGAATTTTTTTGTTGCAAAAAATGTAAAAGCATTAATATAGTTTCATAAATATAAGTTGTGTTAAAAAAAAAATAATATAAAAAAAGTTGAAACGTTTTCTCAAGTTTGCGGTTTTATCAGAATGTCGCCTAAAACCGCACCATTTTTTCCTTTACATTTAATATTTTCACTAACTTTATTATTATTATCTTTTTTAACATATATTTTTATTATCATAAGTAGTTTTTTATTACCTATCTAATAAATAAAAAAAAAGGAAAAATAAAAAATAAAAAAGTTATTTAATTTTAATTAAGTTTTTTAATTTTTTATTGATAAGTGTGCGGTTTCACCCGGTTTTACTCTAAAACATTTGAAAACATTTTTAAAACTCTTTTTTAGAATTTTCATTTTTATAAAAACAATTTGAAAACACCACATCGACTACTAAAAAAAATCTATAATCCCAAGACTTTTGGAAGTCACCCATTTAATTTATATTGTTAAATCCATATATAAAAAGCAGGTGCGGAAACATGCAGCTTTCACTAATTATGGGCCCAAACTATAGCTGTATAACAACAGCTTATTGTTTTTTACAAGGGAAAAAGTTTATAAAGGAAAAAGTTTATAAAGGAAAAAGTTTATAAAGGAAAAAGTTTATAAGTAAAAAAGCCAACCATAAGTCAAAAATCTCATGGTTTCCATTTTTTTTCTGAGCTAAGGCTTTTCCGTTTCCAAGATAAGGCTTTTAATAGATTTTATCAAGGTAAAACAAAACAAAAACTTCAAATAGGGTGATTTATTTTGTCATGATTTTTTCGAAAAAAAAGTATTAACAAAAATATAAAATAGACTATAAAATATAGGATAAAAAAGACTTGCGTATATGTAATTTGAAAAATAAAAGTTGTAATTTGTTATAAATTAGTTGTAATTATTTGTAAAAAGTTGTAATAAAAAAATCGTCATATGTAAATGAGAATACATTATTTGTAATTGCGAATTCCAAGTAAGCTTAAAGGTCATTTTAAAGGTCTTCTTGAACATGCATTTTAATGCACCAGCAATACAGTAATACAGTAATGGAATTGAAAGATCCTTGTATTATTTGTCAATACACTACGAAAAGAAAGTCTGTTATTAAATTGAATCCTTGCAAGCATTTATTTTACCAAATTTGTTTACAAATCCGGGACAACCAGAACCACCTTGTCCAATTTGTTGACATGAAATACGAGAAAAAAGAAAAAAAAATGTTTTATCTTCATCGCATAATAGAGGAAGAGTAACTGAATGTGCTGAGCAAAACGACAATACAAAGAACTTTGTATTCTTTATACTTTTCTCAATTACAACTTTTATCTTCTCAATTACATCTTACGATACACAGTGGGCCTGAGGATGCTCAAAAAAAAATTTTTGTATCCAATTTTTTCACACAGTAGGTCTGAAAGGTGTTACTTTTCTCAACTCAAATCTGTTAAAATTAAAATGTTTGAACGGGGGTTTTTGAAAAAAAAAGCATTTTCCTTTTTTAAGAATTCCTCAGTAAAAAGCACAAAAAATAACATGAATTGCTATCTATGCTGTCTTTAATATTTCATAAATGTTTAGATATAATAGAAGAATTTAAATATCAATAATAAAAAACATTAATTTATAATTAAAGCTAGTAATTCTATAACAGTATTGTTCATATATTGATAATAAATGAAAAATCTCAAAATATGAAATGTCTTAATGAATATTTGTGCATAATATTACAGATATATAACAATGTTTTGTACATTACATCAAGTCTGCAGAGCTATCGACTATTTAAAAAAATCTGTACATCTTGTTTATGTTTTTATTAAGTTTATTCATTTAAAAAGCTTCGATATCCACAACACAAAATAGACTTATTGAGTACTTATTAAAAATAATTCACATAAATAACTCTAATATATACTTTAAAAGTGCGCAATATTGTATGCTGCAACAGCATTCTTTAATGTTTTGGAATAATTTGGATGATACTGCCCGATTTTTCTTTGGTTCCAAAATTGCTTGAAATCCTGGTGTACTGCTTCCAACGCCTGCTCCGTCCAATAACCAAGGCCTAAATATTTTTTTATATAATATAATTTAAAGATATTTTCAAATTTGTTTTAATATAAAATAAAGTTTTCGCAAAAATATAGTTCATATTTAACTAAATATTCAATATTATCTAATAGATATTTCCTGTAAAAAAACACTAACCAAATGTGCCCCCTTTAAAGTCAATAAACTCTACAATATGTTGCTCAACAATATGAACTTTAACTGTTACACTGGCTCCTAAGTTTCTGTAGTCATCTGAGAATTTTTTGATCTCAGTTTTGTAAGTTTTACACAATGTTTTCCCAAAACATCCTTCTATAACCTTTTTGAAAGATATTAGCGCCTTTATATATTTGGCCCCATGAATACCAAGACCATGTGTACAAAAAAATCTATTTAAAATATCAACTTTTTTTAAAAATATATTCGAAGCATTTCCTTCAAGTCTGTGTTGTCCTTGATACGATACTCTGCCAAGATTAATGGACTTAAGATACGCTGACATGAAGTTAAAACCATCTTTTTTGTTCTTAAACATATTTTTTTCAATTTCGGAAATAATTTTGTCAACAATACCAAGTAGAATATGTAGTCCAGGAATGTTTATTATCTCAACAATTTTTTTCTCAGGATCTCCTGTAACAAGAGGAGGGTGAATGCTATTTTGAAATTTTTTGGCCTGACTAAGTTTAGAACCATTTTCTAACCATTTTTGGTGCCATTGATGCAAAGAACTGATTGTGTTTGCCTTAGCTTTAGGCAACAAAGGTATCTCAGTTTCGCAGAATGGACACGGGTGTTTAGAAGATGCGCATTGCTTTCCAACCATTTGTAGTTGAACTTTAATATCTTCTGACAATGAGTAGTCTAAAGATCCTATATTAAACTTTTCAATAAGCATACTTAAGTTTACATAATTTTCATCCATGTGAGGTACAATTGCCAGAATAAGGGTTTTAAAAACACTGGAATCTTTAAATTCTTTTTTTTCATAGCCTTCTGAATATTTTATTCTCTTTTGAGGAGTTTCCTGATCTCTTTCATCAGGCTTGTATGTTTTAGAGGCAGTACACTTTAAAAAGCCTTGTCCACCATCTATTCCCACTTTAATATCAATCTCATTTGGTAGTAGTTTCCTGTGGTTCATTACCATAGATATCAGTTTCTCTACATCATTGCAAATTACCCCAGGAACCTCTTGTTCAATAAACTATAAAATTATTGTTTGATTAAATCAATAAAATTAATAATTCATAAAACATTAGACTACCTCATGTGAATTTCCAACTTTATCTTTTGTGAAAACATTTAAAAGTTCAGAACTGAATAAAGGAACTAGTAATGAGTTTTCTGTAACTCTTGCAGCTCTGTAGTTGCTTGCAACAGAATTTCTATCTCCGGTCTCGTACCTAAGAAACTTAGCAATCTCTAACATTTTGTTGTCGCTAAAAATAATTTTTGAGTTATTTGATTTGCTATAACTTTAAATATAATTTATAGGTTTATAAATCATAAAATAAAAACTATATATTAAATTCTTGCCTAACATGAATTTTATTTTGCAGCATTTTCAATTTTTCTAAATCAAAGTGTGGCTTCTGAATTTCAGTATTGGTAAAATAAACCAGACATTTATTCCGGCCATAAGTTTTTAGCTTGATTTTATTGTCACTTTTACCAGCCATATGTTTTAGAGTAGAGGATACAACTCTTTCTAAAAAAAATTTTACAAAATATATGACAATATTTTAGTTTTCTATTAAAATAAATTAAAAATTGTTTTCTTTTTAATTAATATATATAATAAAAATAATAAAATTATAATTAATATTATTATGAAATTATTACACCTTTAGTTTTAGGTGAAGCAGCCTGTAATAAATTGGACAAATTTTTCTTTCTCTGTGTTTTATTGCATGGATGACGCAAACCTTTTCCTGTTTCTTTAAAGCAGAACATACAGATCGGCCTGACTTTCTGGTGGTCTCTTTCCAAATTTATTTCTAGTTCTTTATTAACTTGCATGAAACTTGGCACTAAGTGAGTCTTATTTTCTTTACTATTAATAGTTTCGCGACCTTTTTTACATATAAAGCATTGGCATCTGGCTCCTCTCATAACTCTTGTGTTCAAGCCTAAAGATAAATCTTTATAACTACTATACTGTGTTTTACTAGGTTACAGTAATGTATAAGTTATCTGAGATTAAATACATTAATTTTTTAAACTTTTATATTACTTACTTTCGTATTTTGGTAGAAAACTAAATGGTTTGTATCTGGGATCTTTTTCCTCTAGTCCAATGAGTTTTCTTCTGCATGAAGGACATAATTTTTTAGGCAGATTATTATTTCCAAAATTATATTCTTTCCAGCAATGATTTTTTATGATACTTTCATAATCTATACTCATTTTACAATACTCTCTTGGTTTGATAAGCCTAAATTGTGGGCTTCCTTTCTTTTCTTTAGAAAGACACAGTAGACACACTAGTTTTATAAAATCATTGTGTTCTTTTGGTTTCATTTTTTAAAATATTGTTTTGTTTGTTTTCTATTAAAAAGTAATAAATAAATTTAAAAATAATGACATAAGACTAGATGAAAGTTTACTTGGTTTGTTAGATTACATAACTTTATATAAATGTTGGTATAGACAGTATGATGTATAGAACAGTTATAGTAATAATATTCTTACTGCAATGTATAGTACCAATAAAATACTATATATATGTTGTATAAAGTATATAAAGTAAGCATTCCTTGTATTTGAAATGAATGTTTACTTTTATATAAGGTATATAAAGTTGTTTTTTTTGTTGTTGTTGTTTTTTTTATAAAAAAATTCATTAAAAGGAAAATACCTTTTTTTTCAAAAACCCCCGTTCAAACATTTTAATTATAACAGATTTGAGTTGAGAAAAGTAACACCTTTCAGACCTACTATGTGAAAAAATTGGGTACAAAAAATTTTTTTTGAGCATGCTCAGGCCAACTGTGGATAGGGTTGTTCGCCGTTAACAAAAACTTACGAAAATTTTGCATTTTTATTTTCCGTATTTCAAGTTGGTATTGCGGAAGTTGTACTTGCGCAAATTCACCTTCCGAAAGGCATTATACGAAAAAAATAAATAATAATTATTCCGTAATAACCCTTTACGAAAAAAAACTTGCGAAATAAATAATTTCGAAAGAATACTTTCGAAACAGTTCCTTCCGGAAGGAGCGTTTCGGAATAAGCGCTTACAGAATAGCCTTGAAAGCATTCATTAAATTATTATACAAAAAATGTTATTTTTCGTTATTTAAATAAAATAATGTTGTTAAATAATTCTTCAATAGTTTTACATACCTATTTATCTATCTATCTATTTATCTATCTATCTATCTATCTATCTATGTATCTATCTATCTCTCTCTCTCTCTCTCTCTCTCTATATATATATATATATATATATATATATATATATATATATATATATATATATATATATATATATTATATGCAATTACCTAGAAAGTTTAAGAAAGTGAGGATGAGGGAGGGAGGGGGGAGGAATTAAGGGGGTCTAACGCAGCTAAAATTTAAATAGAAAAAACTGAAACTTTGAGTTAGTCTTGAGGGAAAGGAAAATGCTCCCTCCGCAACATGTCTCTATGCCAGTGTTTATATTTATTTATATTTATCAAGTACCAACTTTGGTTTACTTCCGACTTTCGATTATTTATTGCCTTTGGCTTGACAGATAGCTATTTATCTTCTCATATATAAAAACTTAGTAAAATATTTGGTTCCATTACAAAGTTTAACTGAACTTTAAGTGTTGTTTGGCTGTTGTCATTTCTTACTGAATCTTGCAATTAATTTATCACTACCTTTCCGACTAAATACAGCTTTGAAACTTTCAACGCTTGTATAGTCCTGGTGAGCTTCTATGTTAAAATTGTTTACAGGGACAAAGACCCGGGGAAGGGTTGTACGTGGCAGCTTTTTTGCTGCAAAACCTTGCAGCTAGATTTTTACTGCTCTCCAAAATAGCTAGAGCTTTAAAACTTTCAGCAGTTGTAACGTAATTGTAATTTTCAGCATCCCAATAACGTTGGGATGTTGAAAACTAAAACATTATCAGGGCCAACAAGACAAGGGGCAACAATTACTCTTCTCACCATGACTTTTTTTTTTTTTTTTTTCTATAAAGGAAAACATTTTAGAAAAAATCATTGAAAAAATTTTTAAATTTTTTTAAAATTTACTTGTTCTTATTGAGGTAATAAATGCGAAAGCGCATATAACAGAGCATATAACAGAGCACCTCAAAAATAATTTTTTTTTTTTTTTTATATATGTTCGTTATTATTAATGTAAGTTTGTACAACATTTTACCGTGAAATATATTACTGGAGCAGTAGAAGACAATAGTCTTATCATCTTGCCCCATTTTTGTCGTTGACAAAATTTAACAAAAATATAAACCAAATACAAATACAATAAAATAATTATAATATATATAATTTTTTTATTTTTTATTTTTTTTATTTATTTTTTTTTTTTTTCTCTTCTTTTACAATGACCATCATTAAATAACCAAGCAAGTAATATAATAGAATTTCAAGAAAAAGTGAAGATTTAAATTATAAAAGAAAAAATTTTAAAAATAAGAAAAAATTTTAAAAATAAGAGATTGTTTTATTAATGTTGAGGTCTAGTAGCTGTTGTTTTACAACGCATTAAAGATGTTGGAATGAGTTTATCGTTTTTTTTTGTTTGTTAGAAATGAGTTCCACAATTGGGGTCCTCTGCTGGATATTGAGAATTTAGATTGTCTTAAAGAGGTTTTCGGAATATAGTAGATCTTGATAGAGTATTTTGTTTGATATTTGTGATTATTAAGGCGAAAAAAGTTATGGAAGACTTCAGGGACCAGATCATTTTTGAGTTTAAACATGAACTGAAGAATGTAATAGATATTTTGTTCGTAGATATTAAGAACTCTCAGTTCCTTCGTTAAATGTTTAGAATTGGAATTTCTATTTGCGTTTGTTAATATACGGCATGCTTGTTTCTGTTTTTTATATATTAAACCTAATTTTGATTGGTAGGTACTAGCCGAGGCAATATTGCAGTAGTTAATATAGCTATGTATATATGCAAAATAAAAACTTTTAAGGCATGCATTATTTAAAATATATCTGGTTTTATGCATAATTCCAATGTTTTAGATATTTTGTTTTTTAATATATTAATGTGGTCTTACCAGCTAATATGTTCATCTAAGAATACCCCGAGAAATTTAACTGAGAACGCTCGATTTAGTCTAACTTTGTCTAATAGAATATCTGGAAGTTTTAATGATAGTTTGTCTGAATTGTATGGTTTTGTGAAAAAGGTATAATTACTTTTCTCAATGTTGACAGAAAGTTTGTTTGCTTTAAACCAATCGCTCAACTCTTCAAGTTCCTGATTTACTGTATTAAAAAGTGTAGTAATGTTAGAGTGGGTATAGAAAGCTTGAGTGTCATCTGCGAAAAGAATGAAGTTCAATATACTGGAAGATAAAAATATGTTATTTATATAGATTAGGAAAAGCAGAGGTGCTAGAATAGACCCCTGGGGAACACCACATGTGACGATTTCAAGGGGAGTGTATATTTTATTGTAAAATAAGGCTTGTTTACAGTTTTTTAGATAGCAACTGAACCATTTTAAATTTTTATTTTTTATACCATAATTATAAAGTTTGTATAGAAGGATCTCGTGGTCCACTGTATCGAAAGCCTTTGAAAGGTCGATAAATACTCCAAGGGTGTGTTTGTTTTTGTCGAAGCCACTTAAAATTTCGTTAACTAATTTTATTACCGCATGTTCAGTTGAGTGGCCTTTTTTAAATCCGTATTGGTTATTGTAGAGGATGTTATGATTTTGAAGGTATGTAAAGAGTCTATTATACATTATGCGCTCCAATATTTTTGAGAAGCATAGGAGTATGGAGATGGGTCTGTAGTTAGATAAAGTCGAGTCATCTCCGCTTTTAAATACTGGAACTACGCGTGCTAATTTTAGGCGGTCAGGAAAAACTCCATTTTTTAATGAGAGATTAAAGATATACATTAGGGAATACTCAATAACGTCATAAACGTTTTTAACAACTTTAGAGTCTATGTCATCAAGAGCAGAACTTTTTCTGGACTGTATGGTTTCAAAAGGATTCCAAAGCTCATCAGGAGATAAGTCATACTCATCCATTGTAAAGTCTACATTTTTTAAGTGTGATAAATAGTTTTTTACTATGAGTTATTTTATTTGCTAACGTCTTTCCAATGTTTATAAAATAATTGTTAAAGCTTTCAGCAATTTCTTTTTTATCACTGATAAATATGTTTTTATCATTAGTATTTTAATTACAGTATATTACCAGAGTCAATCTTTTTTTTTCCTAATATTTCTTTTATAACATCCCATGTTTTTTTGTTATTTCCGATATTGTTTTGCAATAAATTGGAATAATAATTTTTTTTGCTTTTTTTTTTATTTTTTCAAAGAGGTTTTTATAATTTTTGTATTTGTTTTCATTTTTGTAAGTTTTTTTTTAAGTATTTTTCATAGAGTCTTTGTTTTTTTTGGAAGATTTAATAATACCTTTGGAAACCCATGGACTTTGTAAACTTTTAAGTTTAATTATTTTTTCTTGCTTTGGAAACGCTTTTTCATACGCATCACTGAACTCTAATGTAAAATATTTATAAGAGTTATTTGCATCTTTGTAGTTGATGAGTTGACCCCAATCTACCAGTGATAGATAGTTACGAAAAGTTTCAATGGTATTTTTATCTATCTTTCTTTTTGTAACGCTTATTAATTTGATTGATTCCTTGATTGATTTTTCTTTGTTTATTGAATTTGATGTGAAAAATATTGGGAAATGATCACTTATATCAGTTCTTATGATTCCGCTTTGAGTGTGATATTTCGAGAAGTTATTAGTAAAAATAATGTCTATGAGAGTTTCAGTTTGACGAGTTATGCGAGTTGGTATATTAATTAATGGTAAAATATTGTGCTGATAGAAACGCTTTAATATCACTTTTTAGGTTTAATAGGTTTATATTAAAATCCCCCATTAAGTATATTTGTTTATTTCTAACGCTTACTAAATACTGTTCTAAATAGTTTTCAAACGTTGTTATATTTCCGCTAGGTGGTCGTTACATTGCGGTTAAATAAACATTTTTTTTTTGTTATGGATCAGTAGTTCTATAGTTAACGGCTCACATTCCGCATTACAATTACTAAGATTTTCTGATTTTTGAAAATAAATTGAATTATGAATTAAAAAACATATTCCGCCTCCTCTGCCACCAACTCGGGTTTGATGAATTGATTTGTATCCTGGTAATTGAAGATTCGAGTTAACGCAATCTTCAATTTGACACCAAGTTTCTAAAAGACATATTACCTTGAATTCATGGTTTATGTTTCGTAACATAGCTTTAAGATTTTCAAAGTATTTTTTAATACTTCTAATGTTTAGGGTTAATGTCGAAAATAATGGTTGAAAATGGGTTAATGTTGAAAATAATGGTTGAAAATAATGGTTGAAAAAATTGAAACTGACTAAACATAAAATTATTCTATTTGAAAACATGTGAGAGCTATTTTTAGGCATTTTATTACATAATTAAGTTTTAGCATTCATCATTTAAACTAGTTCTTTTTTTAATTTCAACACAGACAATATTTTTTTAATTTCAACACAGACATTATCCGTATTAGGCAATTGCATTCGTATGTTCAAGTTTACTATTTAATTCTTTATTATTTAATTCTTATTCATTAAATGACATTCTAAAAAGTATATTTTATAAAAGTCTTAATTTTTTTATAAAAGTTTAAAACTGAAACTTATCAATATCATATAAAAAGTTAGTATTTTAATTACTTAGTTAATTATATGTATTTGATCCATAAAACGTAATTAAATATATTTGTTATGCCGCGTTTCTTAAGTTTTTTTCCATTGAGAACTGTTTCGCAAGATGCGGTGCGAAAGAGTTACTTTTCGAAAGAAATTTGGTATTTTATCATTATTTTTAAAAACTAATCCTTAAAATGTTGCTATGTTGCAATACTGAAATAAAATTTTATTATAAACATTTGGTATAAAAAATTTTTATTTTTCACAATTATATCTTTGGCCAAATTTCACAATTATATCTACTTGGCCAACAACAAAATTTTAAAGACTTCAAAACGTCGTTTAGCGAAAGAGCTCATTTCGCAAGTGCGACTTCTGTAAGCACTACTTTCGTATATAACAAAATAGTTTTATTTCGTAATTCAACTTGCGAAAGGCTACATTTCGTAAGTAGCATTAGCGAAATGAACATCGACGGTTTTTTTTGTTTCGTAAAATTCGGTACGAAAAAAAAAAAATTCCTGATTCTCAATATTCTTTCGAAAGAATTTTATTTTTCTGGAATTGCACGAAATCTTCCGTTTAGCAACTCTATCTTACGATTTCTTATTTACAACTTTCATGTTCTAAATTACATCTTACGTTTCTCAATTGCAACGTTCATCTTCTTAATTACATCTTACGTTTCTTAATTACATCTTTCAAGTTCTTAATTACATCTTGAAAAGGTGTAGTTAAAATAATTACGAATATGGCTTCCATATATTTAAAAAAAAAATCTACGATCAAGACAATAAGGTAGCAAAATTTCAAAAATATATGGCAAAAAAAGAGACAAAAAGTTAAAACGATTTAGTACGTCATTACATAACATATTTACAGGTAAATGCCTGATAGAATAAATGATATTATAAATAGATAATACAATGAATAGATAATACAATGAAAAAGTGTTGATGTAATAGCTACTACTATAAGTGTTGATGTAATAGCTATATACTATTTGAATAGCAATACCATGTTCAGAGATGTTCATAGCAATACTATGTTCAGAGATGTACAGCGGGTAATTAAGAAAAGTAAGTAGGAAAAGTGTATTCGTCTTATCCGACTACTAAAATTAAGTTTTTTTTATAAAAAAAATCTGATAGCAAAAGTCACTTATTTAATTTTCGTAATTTTAGCGGTAAATGTTGCAAAATCCAATACAGCAAGCCAGGTTTTTTAGCTCTACGATTAGATTTCTGTTTAGTCGTAAAGCCGCATGATATACTATTCTATTTTTTGTTCTCGAGGAAGGTTGAAGTACGATACATTATAAATATAGAGCTATATAATGTGTAACAGCAACAATCAGCAATAAATCGAGATCATTTATAAATTACACAACTGATATGGTCACCGATACTGCATGTGATGGTAATGTTATCACCCCATTCGAAATGGTAGAAGCCGTGAATTGTTCTGAAAACGTAAACATTAAAAAAACCTTAAAAAAATTGATTAACTTATTCTTATTCATATAATAACAATGTAAACATTTTTTACGCTGCTTTTTATTTCTAATTAGAATTATTCTAATTAGGTGCTTATAAGTACCTAATTAGAATAATTTTAAACACAACAAGTATTAAGCATTTTTATTATAAACTCTTAACAACTTGTTGGTTCTTTTCTACCCACTTCTTCGCGTGATCTCAACTTTTTTATAACCACTTTTCACGTGATACAATCTTTCTTAATGCTTTAATAACCGCTTTTTCACGTGATACCATCTTTCTTCACTCTTTTATAACTACTTTTTTACGTGATACAATCTTTCTAGCTCTCGTAACCTCACCACTTTCTCGCATAACCTAACTAAACAACAGCCAATTGCAAATCAGTTTTTAATTCCAAAAAAAAAAAGAGAAACTATGCTGTAATAATGCATGACGCAAATATTAATACATAATTCTTCATTGGAATAAAAATGATATTATTTTTTTGGCACGTCTCAATAATGATTTTCTTACAACATTCTTTATTATCAAAAATTCTCTAAGGATCTTTTCTTATTTTTTGCAATGTTATCACTTCCTTTATTATGACCGATTCGATTATTTATGTTTGACGTCAGAGTGACTTGAGGGATATTCACGATTAACGTAAATTGGCAAGATTTAAACAAAGTTACGTTTTTTTTAATCGAGCCCACAAGCAATACAATTTACTTATTCTATCAATTATTTTGTTTCTTCAAATTGCTGAATATAAATAATTAAAAACCATAAGCAAAAAACAAGCTTTAACATACAAACTTATTCGATAAGGCATACTTAGAAAACTCACATCAAGTTCTTATTAACGACATCGTAACATGGAAAGCAAACCCAATATCAAGTTCATAATGGAAAAAAATGTTTTTTTATATTAAGTATTTAACTCTTGTGAGTTTTATATGTGACTTAGTAGTGGAACAGTGGACCGCCTTGTAATTAGTGCCATTGTATTCATTATTAATATCTCTACAAGGCAGACGCCGGAGGAGAGAAATAAACAACAATATGATAATGGAAAAAAACGCCATAAACCAACAGTACTATTCGCTTTAATGAGGAAAAATACACATCTAAACTTTTTACAGTATTTCGATGGCTCTTCGCAAAATTGGATTATCTGCTATCTCCGCCCATAACAAAATTGATCTATCTGCAATATCCGCGTAAAACAAAATTGGCTTATCTGCGATCTCCGCGTAAAACAAAATTGGACTATCTGCATTTTTGGACTATCTGCGTTTTTCGGGTGCATAAATTTTAGATGGTGTTTTTTTAAATATTTGAAGTTTTTTATAAAATTCTAGAAATGTTTAAATAATAGCGATTATTTAAACACTTATTAATAGCGATTATTTAAAAACAAAACCTTGATCATAACTTGATTAAGTTTGTGAGTAATCAAGTAGTTTTAATTAAGATAAATATGTTAAAAATACTTATGTCGTTGTTAATAACAACATAGCATATGTAACCAAAACATGTTTGTTATGTTGCATACTAATTGACAAATTCATAATATATATTTT